>NC_134692.1:77184946-77442446 GCF_050947455.1 Rhinoderma darwinii | reverse complement strand
TGACCTACAAGCAAGATACCTTTTTTGTAACCTATTATAATGTCATTATACATATCACATGCTAGAAAACCAAACGAACATAACTTTTAGTATATGCTGGGAAAACAATATACCATTATGTCATGTCCTTTATCTTTTGTAAAACACATTAGCCCTACTGAGCACGCATTGTTGGGAATATGACTGGGACATGGAAATCATTGATCCTATGTCTGAATGCATCGCCTGTACAAATGATTAGAAGTGCAGTCATCTGATCGGTTTCTAGCAGAGAGACTTGTGTACATTTTCACTCTATTTTTTTTAGTAGTCAAGAGAAATAAAGAAGATTTGTCATTCGTTTACTCTTACAACTTTCTAGTAAACACTGCTGCCATGTGTCATATCTGGACAACAAGCATCGTGATAGAGCGCGGTCTCAATAAACGGAAATTTCACTTTTCATAATCTGTAGTAAGATGTTCATTCCTAGATCATATTCCCAGTAATAGAACTCTCACAATCTAAATTCCCTATCTGTATGTTTTTGAGGTGGGGGAGGAAATCAGAGTACCCGGAGAAAACCCACACAAACACATGGAGAACATACAAACGCCATGCAGATGTATCTCTGTTTGTCTATCTATCATCTATCTATCTATCTATCTATCTATCTATCTATCTATCTATCTATCTATCTATCTATCTATCTATCTATCTATCATCTATCTCATATCTATCTATCTATCTATCTATCTATCTATCTATCTATCTATCTATCTATCTATCTATCTATCTATCTATCTATCTATCTATCTATCTATCTATGCACCTTTTTCTACTTTGCTTATACCTTGGAGTGCTGCCTGATTTTTGGATTCTACTATAGCAGGTCTGTTAGCCCTGACCTGGGCAGGTCGGCACCCATCCATGATTCACAGGCTGTGAGGCTGACATTGTATTTGGACTTTACTATTTGGATAGTCATTAGCCTGCACGCCATAGAAATGTCATTATCTTCACAATTGGCTGGTGCATCATGTCCAGATGTATTCACCTATACCGACGCTGACGTGGATCGAATACTTGGAGGTGATATGGATGAGGCTGGATTTCTAAGTACCCCCTCAGTATTTGACCTTTAATACAGAAAGGAGAGTGAACACAAGCGTTTGATCAACCTCCAGTTACATCTAGCCAAACTTGGCGAATATTTTAAGGTGAAAAGAATCCCAAGAGGGATGAGATCCAGCATGAGACCCAACCTATTTATTGAAAATCAAGTCTTCTGTCAACGTTTTCAACAAATTTCTAATAAATATGCCATGGATATTCTGCTGCTCAATATCGATTTCTTACAAAAAGAGGTTGCTACTCTGACCGTATGCATGCAGGAAACTGATGCAAAATTGAAATCTATTGTCTCTAGTCAAGAATTTGACAACATCAATACTGGCATCAATACCTATTTGGCCAAATTCAAATCTGACCTTGAAGATGTAAAAAGAAAAAAATGGTATCGTGACGCAGACGATTATAGTCGCGGACGAGTCTACAATTGGCAACAAGATGATCTGAAAGGATTGGGTACAGCGGCTAAAGATACTAGAAAGAAAAAGGGACATTCTGACAACACAAGGAACCCTGGATATATGAGATCCACTGGAGACATATCTTTTTTAGGTGGGACTCCGGGGATGACCACACCGGTGGGAGACGCACCAGAAGGGGCAGTAGGCGGCATCGTCGAAAGGGGATACCAGACATAGAGCAATCGACCCCCAGTAACACGGGGAATGAACCTAAAGAAACTGACTTAGTGGTAAATATTTCTAGTAAAGTATTGTCTGTAACACAATTGGGGGTATTAAAGAGGCTCTGTCACCAGATTTTGCAACCCCTATCTCCTATTGCAGCAGATCGGCGCTGCAATGTAGATAAGAGTAAAGTTTTTTGTTTTTTTTAAAAACGAACATTTTTGGCCAAGTTATGACCATTTTTATATTTATGCAAATGAGGCTTTCTAAAGTACAACTGGGCGTGTATTGTGTTCATTACATCTGGGCGTTTTTACTTCTTTTACTAGCTGGGCGTTGTGAATAGAAGTATCATCCACTTCTCTTCACAACGCCCAGCTTCTGGCAGTGCACAGACACAGCGTGTTCTCGAGAGATCACGCTGTGACGTCACTCAGTTCCTGCCCCAGGTCCTGCATCGTGTGGGACGAGCGAGGACACATCGGTACCAGAGGCTACAGTTGATTCTGCAGCAGCATCAGCGTTTGCAGGTAAGTAGCTACATCGACTTACCTGCAAACGCCGATGCTGCTGCAGAATCAACTGTAGCCTCTGGTGCCGATATGTCCTCGCTCGTCCGACACGATGCAGGACCTGGGGCAGGAAGTGAGTGATGTCACAGCGTGATCTCTCGAGAACACGCTGTGTGTCTGCACTGCCAGAAGCTGGGCGTTGTGAAGAGAAGTGGATGATACTTCTATTCACAACGCCCAGCTAGTAAAAGAAGTAAAAACGCCCAGATGTACATACACAATACACGCCCAGTTGTACTTTAACTTTAAACACGCCCAGTTGTACTTTAGAAAGCCTCATTTACATAAATATAAAAATGGTCATAACTTGGCCAAAAATGCTCGTTTAAAAAAAAACAAAAAACGTTACTCTTATCTACATTGCAGCACCGATCTGCTGCAATAGGAGATAGGGGTTGCAAAATCTAGTGATAGAGCCTCTTTAAGTAAAGGTCTCTCTTTCTGTCCTAATAAAAAAACGGATTGGTTTCAGGTTGAAGCTGACCTCTACGATTTGAGTGTTAAACTCAAAATGTGGTTTACCAATAATGTACCCATTCCTAAAACCAAGCTTACTGAATTAGAGCTCAAAAATTTCAGTCTATACAATAAGAGTGCTTTTGTTCCATCTTTCACTGAGTCTGGGGTTGATGCCTTTATTAATGTTGTGAAAAGAGATATATGCAATTTGAAATCTAGATATGAGGATGAAACATTCACATATAGTAATTTGACAAAGCATGAGGCTGCGGCCCTTGATGAATTGATCCATGATGACAGTATTACTATCAAACTGGCTGATAAAGGCGGGGCTACTGTCATCATGGATACTTCACAATATTTGAAGGAAATATACCGCCAGCTTGCAGACACAACGATCTATACACCAATCTCGTATGACCCTAAATTTGATATCTCCAGGACTATTCAAAACTCTATCAATGACGCCAGTAATGGAGGCCTCATTGATGACGACTTGAAAAAATTTCTGATTGTCGAACATCCCATTACCCCCGTGATATATATATTGCTTAAAATTCATAAAACTCTGACAGACCCGCCAGGGCGACCTATCGTCTCCGGGTCTGACTCAATTTTTTCTAATGTAGCGATTTTTCTTGACAGATGTCTAAGGGAATTTGCTATGGGGGCACGTTCTTATATACGGGACACAGCAGATTTTTTAAATAAATTACAGGAGATTAAGCTTGATGAAGGAGCGGAGGTCATCTTGGCCTCCGTTCGATATAACTTCGCTTTACACGTCCATACAGCATGAGGGTGGATTGAGAGCCATTGAGATACTATTACAACAATCGGATTACTCTATTGAATGTAGATCCTTTATATTATCACTTTTGGAAATTATTCTATCAAAGAATTATTTCCTTTTTCGTGATCAGTTTTTTATCCAATGCCAGGGAACTGCCATGGGCTCCAACATTGTCCCTACATATACCAACATATATATGCGTTCACTCGAGGAGGATCTCGTCTATGTGTCCCACCACTTTTGGCATGTGCTGAGAAGGTGGAGGTACATAGACGATGTCTTCCTCGTCTGGACTGGCAGTTCCTCTGAGCTTACGGATTTCCATAATTTCTTGAATACCATAGATCAGATAGTGAAGTTTACATTGGTCAGTTCCAAAAGTACTTTGCAGTTTTTGGATGTGCTAGTGGAACTGAGTGGAACTACATTCTACACTGACTTATTCGTTAAAACTATGGATAGCAATAGCTTACTGAGATATGACAGCTCACATCCTAGAAAAATTATTAATCATTTGCCGGTTAGCCAACTTATGCGAACCAAGAGAATCATAGATAGACCTGACAAACTTTCTGTTGGCCTTGATCAGATGATGGATAAGTTCAAAGCCAGAGGATACCCCAAACGTATATTAGAACAGCACAGACGTAAGGTAGATTCTATCCCTAGAGCTGATCTTTTACAGGACAGGATACACAGGGATCATAAACGTATCCCATTTATTACCTCTCATACACAGATGAGTAATCGGATATATGATGTTATACGGTTGCATTGGCCCATGTTGGGTCGATGTTTCCCACATGTAGAACCTTTCAGAAAACCGCCCTTGTTCACTTACCATAGACCACCCAATTTGAGAGATAACTTAGTCAAATCTGACTTTGGTCCATGAAGAATTAAACGACAGACCTTTTTATCTTCGCCGAGGAAGGGTTGTTTCCCATGTCTCAGTTGTACGAACTGCACGCTTTTGGTCAAGGGCAGTCAGTTTGTGCATCCTGATACTGGTAAACAATTCTTCATCAATTACTTTTTGACATGTAATACTGAATTCATTATCTATGTACTCCAATGCCCTTACCGTCTCCTGTATGTAGGAGAAACGACACTTGATGCTAAAATGAGACTGAACCAACACCGCTATACTATACGAAAAAAGAGACTTGACCTTCCGGTCTCTAAACATTTTTCTGACTTTAAACACGGTGAAAGAGACTTGAAATTTTGGATAGTAGATCATGTACACCCACTACGCAGGGGTGGCGATAGAGTTAGATTGTTGAAACGCCGCGAGTTGCAGTGGATTTACTGATGAGGTACACTTAAACCAGGTGGTTTAAACGTTGAGTTTCCTCTGGGTACCGTTATTAAATAAATTTTGCATACAGTTACACCTCTTACATTAGATATTCAATCCACGCCTTCTTTGGTTTTAGGATTGATTACCATTTCATGTCCTTTTCAAAAATTTTATTACATGTTTTTAATACACTTCTCTTTTCACAGATCACGTATTTTCATATCACATCGCGGCATTGATCGACTCACCGATACTGGAACTGGCTCATTTATACTAAAGAAATATGCTTATTGTAATTCCTGTTGAAAATCTTGACAACTATAATTAGTATTTTCAAATGCATTGAGACGCGCCAATATTTGACATGTGTTTTGAGTTAGACATGTACAACTATGCAATATGTGCAATTTTTGCGCTATATGTGTGTATATATATATATATATATATATATATATATATATATATATATACTATCAGGAGTTGATTTATCTTTTCAGAATACCTGTGATTTAGGGTTCTGTATTTAATCCTCTACGTAGTAGACTGAGGTTTCTTTATATATACACATACATATTTGGCATTCTAGTACATATTGTCTTCCTGTATTAAATAGGAGTGATAAAGGTTTTTCCCCTTCACTCGTAATATTCCATTTCTCATTGTGGATTTTCTTCGCATGTCTATGATTGGCATTTGCCCTCTTCGGGTATGGCTGATTGGCGTTCCCTTCGTGACTGCGCATGCGTGACATGCGCAGCATGAATACTAATGCTTCTGACAGCTCGACAATGGTGATTGCAGCACTTGTTTTGTGTTTACATTGGAGCTGGATCCTTACTCTCGGTGAGTCCATCAAGTGTAGTGATATCTACACATGTGCACGATCCTATCTAATTATATACAATTAAAAGATTGTTAGACTATATAACTTTCTGTAATGTATTATGTTATGTATTACAGTACTGTTGTCATAGTATCTTTATAACACATTCCTCACTCATTTAATGTTGCATATATGAATTCACTATGTACCTTTTGGCAACTTTATATGTGTTGTTGCATTTTATTGGCACTACTTTTTTTTATAATATTGGTTCTCTTATAAATGTGTGGTCATGACATGAATCTGTTCACTTGAGAAAGGCTCCTGTGTTGAGCTGAAACGTCGTAGCACCTTTTTCTACTTTGCTTATACCTTGGAGTGTTGCCTGATTTTTGGATTCTATCTATCTATCTATCTATCTATCTATCTATCTATCTATCTATCTATCTATCTATCTATCTATCTATCTATCTATCTATCTATCTATCTATCTATCCATCCATCCATCCATCCATCCATCCATCCATCCATCCATCCATCCATCCATCCATCTATCTATCTATCTATCTATCTATCTATCTATCTATCTATCTATCTATCTATCTATCTATCTATCTATCTATCTATCTATCCATCTATCCATCCATCCTCTATAACTATAGGGGGTGCATTAGTTGTGGTCACACCTGGCCACTGGAGTCCAAGTGGGCACACAAAGTCCCTGTGCCCTATATAAGGAAACCAGTAAAACTGTACATTGATGTTGAAAATATCACTGGGGCATAGAAATCATTGATCCCATGTCTGAATCTGTTGTCATGTCATATATATCTGGGATATATATCTGGTGTAAAATTGTGATACCTATAGCGTGCTGCCAGTGACAGAATTACCTTTATAGTAGATCCGATTAGGTGACCCAGGCTGGGATCTATTTGGGTATACTATTGCTTATCAGTTCACAATTTTATTATCTGCTTAGAAGCTTTACTATGCCGAGCAACTTCTACCAGCATTATAGCAAGTACTTTGTTTTATCGCAATTGGGCTGCGTTCACATTTCGGTTAAGAGCTTCCATCGAAGGTTACGTCAGGTTTCTGTCACTATTCTTGCCGTCAACATAACAGAGACATTGACGGAACCCAGATGGACCTCATTATAAGTCAATGGGGTCTGTTTGTCACCGTTTAGATCTGTAGTACAACGGATCCGTCACAATGTCATGGCTTCCATTATAAACGGAAGCCAGGACGCAAGTGTGAATAGAGCCTTCCCTGCTTTTAAGAATCAGAAGTGTGATGATTGGTGTAAAAAAAAAAACTACTGTCCTGCTGTTTTAACCTCTCGGAGTAGTAATAATTATAAGCAGCACGTCCTGGAACTGTAATTGAATGAGATTTGCCAAATTGGCTGGTGAAGTAAAATGCAATAGAAAACAAGTCACAGTCTGGCCTAATAAAGCAGTCTGGGAAGGAAAGTCATATGGCGTAAATTTTGCCAGACTCTTTATTTAGTTTGTGCTATCAGTGCAGTTTTAGGTCCTGTTCACACAGAGTTTTTTTGCAGACAGAAAAATCTGCCTCAAAATTCCTTCTGGAATTTTGAGGCAGATTTTGACCTGCCTGCAATTTCTTGCCGCAATTTTCGCAGTGATTTTCACGGTGCTTTTCATCTAAAAACGCTGCAAAACCGTGGCAAGAAAGAGCATGCCACTTTTTTTTACCGGGAGCAACTAATAGCCGTCGAGGAAAAAAGACGCATCCGCCTCATCATAGGGAGGCGGTTTTGGAACATTTTTTGGCGCTGATTCCGATGTGGTTTCTGCGTCAATATCAGCGTAAAAAAAATTCTGTAATATAACTTAAATAATAGTACTTTAATTTACATTGCTTGTCCAAATAATACTGCTGTACAATGCCTACATTAGTGCCTACTTATTCATAGTTTCCCAAAAAATTTCTTAGGGACACTTAAGGTGTGGCTTATTTGGTGGGTGTGTCTTATGGGGACTTGACTTATCTTTTGGGTGTGGCTAATGGGGCTTGACTTTTTTCCAGATTTTCTCACAGATTTTCTGCATACAAATAAACAAACAGAAATTTCTGAACTAGTTTAGCTAACAACTACTTTGGTGGCCAGTATATCTCTCTTGTTATCCTGTTGTTTAAGGCAGGTGATGTCTCACTTTATTACTAGGGCTAGGGGATATGTGCTGATTACCGCTGGTAGCATAAAAACCAGCGTAGATAGTGCCACACTCAGTGCCCCTTGTAGATGGTGCTCAACACTGTCCCCAGTAGATAGTGCCACACACTGCTCCCTGCAGATATATTGCCACAGTGCCCCCTGAGGATAGTGCCACACGACCCGTTTAGATAGTGCCACAGTGCCCTCTGTAGATAGAGCAACACACCGCCTGTGGATAATGCCACAGTGCCCCCATTGATAATACCACAGTGCCCTCTGTAGATAGCGCCATTGGGACTCACTCTAGGAGCGGAGTCGGTAATGCTCTGGCCGGGGTTTCCGCTCCAGGAAGAGCTCCTTACTGTCCACGGGCACAGGGTATGTGGACCCACTAGGCCGCTCCGCCGTAGTGGGGAGGCAGCAGACCAGGTCACAGTCTATGCGGAAGTAAATGACAGACAGTAATGCTTGGGTACCTGAAATAGTCCGGGCGGTGGCTGTGGCTTCAAATCCAATTTTCACTCTGCAACATCGAGTGCACACTAATTTCTACAAAACACCTGCAGGGTTAACATGCTGACTACACCCCTAGGTGAATGCACTGAGGGGTGTAGTTTCCAAAATGTGGTCACTTCTGGGGGGGTTTTCACTGTTTTGGTCCCACAGGTGCCCAGAAACCAATCCAGCAAAATCTGCACTCCAAATGGCACTCCTTCCCTTCTGAGCCCTGCCGTCTGCTCAAACAGCAGTTTATGACCACATATGGGGTATTGCCATACTCAGGACAAATTGGTTTATAAATGTTTTTGTTTTTTTTTGTCCTTTATTTGTTGAGAAAATGAAATATTTTGAGCTAAAGCTACGTCTTATTGAAGAAAAAGGATTGTTTTTATTTTCACTGCCCAATTTTAATAAATTCTATGAAACACCTGTGGGGTCAAAATGCTCACTACACCCCTAGATGAATTCCTCAAGGGGTGTAGTTTCCTATATGGAGTCACTTTTTTGGTGTTTTCATTGTTTTGTCCCCTCAGGGGTTTTGCAAATGCGACATGGCCTCCGCAAACCATTCCTTCTAAATGTGTTATCTTCAAAAGCCAAATAGCGCTCTTTCCGTTCTAAGCCCTGCCATGTGTCCAAACAGCCGTTTATTACCACATGTGGGGTATTGCTTTACTCGGGAGAAATTGCTTTACAAATTTTGTGGTGCTTTTTCTCCTTCAGTCTTTGTGGAAATGAGAAAAAATTAGCTAAACCTACATTTTGGAAAAAATGTAGATTTTTATTTTCAGGGCCTATTTCCAATAATTTCTGCAAAAAACCTGTGGGGTCAAAACTCTCACTATACCGTTAGATAATTTCCTCAATGGGTGTAGTTTCCAAAATGGGGTCACTTGTGGGGGGTTTCCACTGTTTTGTCCCTTCAGGGGCTTTGTAAATGTGACATGGCCTCCGCAAACCATTCCTGCTAAATTTGAACTCCAAAAGCCAAATGGCACTCCATCCATTCTGAGCCCTGCCATGTGTTTAAACAGCTGTTTATGAACACATGTGGGGTATTGTTTTACTCGGGAGAAATTGCTTTACAAATTTTGCAGTGTTTTTTCTCCTTTAGTCCTTGTGGAAATGAGAAGAAAAATGTATAAACCTAATTTTCTCCGAAAAAATTTAGATTTTAATTTTCACGGCCTAATTCCAATAATTTCTGTAAAAAAACTGTGCGGTCAAAATGCTCACTATACCCCTAGATAATTTCCTTGAGGTGTATAGTTTCCAAAATGGGGTAACTTTTGGGAGATTTCCACTGTTTTGGCACCGCAAGAGCCCTTCCAACCTGACATGGTGCCTAAAATATATTCCAATAAAAATAATGCCCCAAAATCTACTAGGTGCTCCTTTGCTTCTGAGGCCGGTGCTTCAATCCAGTAGCACGCTAGGGTCACTTGTGGAATATTTCTAAAAACTGCAGAATCTGGGCAATAAAAATTGAGTTGCATTTTTCTGGTAAAACTTTCTGTGTTACAAAAAAAATGGATTAAATATGAATTTCTGTAAAAAAAACACCAAAATGTGTAAATTTCACCTCTACTTTGCTTTAATTCCTGTGAAACAAGCTGTTTTGAATACTTTGAGGGGTGCAGTTTTTAAAATGGGGTGACTTATTGGGGGTTTCTAATATATAAGGCCCTCTAAGCCACTTCACAACTGAACTGCCCCCTGTAAAAATAGCATTTTGACATTTTCTTGAAAATGTGAGAAATTGCTGCTAAAGTTCTAAGCCTTGTAACGTCCTAGAAAAATAAAAGGATGTTCAAAAAACTATGCCAATCTAAAGTAGACATACGGGGGATGTTAATTAGCAACAACTTTGTGTGTTATAACTGCCTGTCTTACAAGCAGATACATTTAAATTGAGAAAAATACAAAGTTTTGCAATTTTTCGCAAAAATGTGGTGTTTTTCACAATTAAATACTGAACGTATCGAGAAAATTTTGCCAGTATCATAAAGTCCAATGTGTCACGAGAAAACCATCTCAGAATCGCTTGGATAGGTGAAAATATTCAGACGTTATTACCACATAAAGTGAAACATGTCAGATTTGAAAAATGAGGCTCATGAAGGTCATGAAGGTCAAACGTGGCTAAAGAGGGAAGGGGTTAAAAATCTAAAAAAAAGTAAAAAGAATTGTAATGCTCCCATGAACTATATTACCCTTTCCAAGATGTAGATGTTAAAGTAGTAAATAATATCAACAGATTACCGAAGATTATGGTGTTTGTATCATTAGTGCTGGTTTACACAATTTTAAAGGTTGGTATTTTAAGCTTTTCTGGAATTAGTTCTTGCATTTTCTAAGGGCTCATGTACACGACCGTAGTGTTGTGCACGGCCGTGATTTGCAGCTCGGACAGCCAAGGGGTGTCATCCGCGGGCCGCCCGCAAATCGCGGACTGTGCAAATGGCCGTGTGCATGCATTTCAATAAGCCTAGACCACAAAATATGTCTGTAATAAGACATGTCCTATGTTTTTGCAGGCTCCCGGGCAATGCACGGACCGTTGGAAACCACGGTCGTGTGCATGGGCCCATAGAAATTAATGAGGCCGCAATTCACCTGCAGATTTGCGGGTGAATTGCGGCTGCAAAAACACATTCGTGTGCATGGGGCCTTACTAAAATGCTACATGTGAACAAGCATTGAGGGTATGTTCACACGGCCTATTTTCGGACGTTTTTCGGGCTGTAAATGGACGCGAAAAACACCTTGAAAGTTGCGAGTGGGATAAGAAACGTCTGAAAATCAGGAACTGTTGAAAACAGTTCCATATGTTGAGACGTTTGTGAGTTTGTGTATGAACATACCCTAAGTCTGCATAGCTCTAGTATTCTCATTAATATTGGCATAAATATTAAAGTACAGGATGTACAGGGTGTTGCTCAGTTGTGCAGCGGGACCTCCCACTTCTCTTTCTACTCTGGTTAGAGCCTGTTTGTGCTGTCCTCTGAAGGGAGTAGTACACACCGTTGTAGGAAATCTTCAGTTTCTTGGCAATTTCTCGCATGGAATAGCCTTCATTTCTAAGAACAAGAATAGACTGTCGAGTTTCACATGAAAGCTCTGTTTTTCTAGCCATTTTGAGAGTTTAATCGAACCAACAAATGTAATGCTCCAGATTCTCAACTAGCTTAAAGGAAGGTCAGTTTTATAGCTTCTCTAAACAGCAAAACTGTTTACAGCGGTGCTAACATAATTGCACAAGGGTTTTCAAGTGTTTTCTAATCATCCATTAGCCTTCTAACACAGTTAGCAAACACAATGTACCATTAGAACACTGGAGTGATGGTTGCTGGAAATGGGCCTCTATACACCTATGTAGATATTGCATTAAAAGACAGATGTTTGCAGCTAGAATAGTCATTTAGCACATCAACAATGTATAGAGTGTATTTCTGATTAATTTAATGTTATCTTCATTGAAAAAAACTGTGCTTTTCTTGCAAAAATAAGGACATTTCTAAGTGACCCTAAACTTTTGAACGGTAGTATATATATATATATATATATATATATATATATATATATACATATATAGATATAGATATATATCTATTGTGTACTTATTTCTTTCATATTTATATATTCATAGGAAAACCCTCTCATGAATAAAACTTATTTAAAACTGAAATCTCAAACTTTACTTTCTCACTTTTTCTCTCTGTCAATATTAATTGTAATGTTTGCATTTCCAGTTATTAATATCAGATTTTCATTACATATTTGAATATAGAAGAAACTTTGTAATAACCTGGTTAACCTCTAGACTTCATTATTTACTCCTTTCTTTTTTTAATTTCCGCACAGATAAATGAATGAGATCTCTCTTGAGCCACCATGTGTAATGCTATAGATCTGACATGACTATTTGTCACATTACAGCAGTGCATATACCCCTGGTAAGACATAACCACAGAGTAAGTCATTGCTGGTAAATAATATTACATCCATCAATGTTTATTTTTTTAATTATTCAGTAGCCTAAGAAATTTCACCCCAATGTGAAATAATGAGAGCAGCTGCTATAGGCTTGGGAAATGCAGCAAACAAGCTTTGTGTGAAATGACTGTATCAGGCACCACCAAGTGGCAGAAAGAGATCATTCCAGGCAAACAAATACACAGTCTATCACTGTGGATATCATTTTGTTAAAAAATAACCTGAAAATGTTTATATCAAACTTCAACAATTATGCAAATATATATAAATATATAAAATACAAATATATGAATATATGTGAAAGTCTTGTGCTTGCGCACATTGCATTGACACAATCATCTAAATTGTTTGGATGTGCTACTTTTTTGTGTATTTTTTGTTTACTATTTTTTTCTATTTTTTCTATTAGATTTATTATATTTTTTGTATTTTTCATGTCTATGTTTATTTATTTTTTTATGATTATTTTGTCATTTTTGCGGAGACAGTTGCCTAATATTACAAAATCCCCTCCTCTACAGTTAATTATAGCTATCGGTCTCAGTTGCTCGATGGCTATAGAGCTTAGATAGTACAGCTGATGGTGATATGTTTGTTTATGGGAAATTCTAGGCTGTTTCACTAACACACCCTGTGTCTATCCACAATCTATTAGCCCTACGCGTTTCTTCACTTTGTATTACTCTGCATTGAATCATCAGGGGCTTTGCAGGGTCAATGTAGCTAGTCCTCTGACAGTCCAGAGGAGTATGTATACAATGCACCAAACATAAAATCATATTTGCGAGCCGCCATTAGCGGCAAAAAGCTCCGTACTATAAAGTCTCTGCACGATTCACTGCAAAGTAATACAAAGTGAAGAAACTCGTAGAGCTAATAGATTGTGGATAGACACCGGGTGTGTTAGTGAAACAGCCTAGAATTTCCCATAAACAAACATAGCACCATAAGCTGTTCTATCTAAGCTCTATAGCCAAGTTAAAAAATACAAAAATATAATAAACAAAAAATAGACAAAAAAATAACACATCAGGTCTGTCCAAACAATTTAGACTGTGTCAATGCAATGTGCACAAGCACAAAACTTTCACATATATATTAATATATTTGTATCATAATTGTTGAAGTTTGATATAAACAACATATTTCAGGTTATGTTTTAACAAAATTATATCCCCATTGGTGATTGTTCAGTAAAAAAAACAGATTCTGTCATATTTAAAGGGACACAAGACCTAGTTTGATATATGTTATCGACATTTGTTGTGCTGTTGAGTGCAAGCAATGGCGAATTATAATATGGGTGTTTTGGGCGGCCGCCCGGGGCCCGAGGCTGCCAGGGGGCCCATCGCCCCCGCACACAATCTTAAGAAAATATGCAGCGCTACCGCGCTGCCGCGCTGCCCGCTTCCAACTGAATCTGCATCCACAGGACAAAGACATCTGAGTGGCAAATTCTGCAGAAATGGGTCATGGCCGGGAAAAGTCGTCATGAAGTCTGGACTGGATGGAGAAGAGGAAAAAAACTACGTCGTCACCTGTGAGTCACTAGATTTATAGACTCAGTTGGGTTGAATGCTGGAGCCTGTGAGCACAGGCTCTGCTGTGAGAGCACAGCTCTGCTATGAGCGGCTCGGTGCAGGCAGGCGCGATGTAGTGACGTCATCGCGCCTGTCTGCATGGAGTCACTCACAGCACAGTGCAGAGGAGGAGAAGCATCCCCCACCGTCGTGGGAACTGGGATAGGTAAGTAATTATGTTTTTTTTATTTATTAGGTACGTACATATGGGGCATTATACTGTGTCACTCACATCTATGGGGCATTATACTGTGTCACTCACATCTATGGGGCATTATACTGTGTCACTCACATCTATGGGGCATTATACTGTGTCACTCACATCTATGGGGCATTATACTGTGTCACATCTATGGGGCATTATACAGTGTCACTCACATCTATGGGGCATTATACTGTGTCACTCACATCTGTCGTCATGAAGTCTGGACTGGATGGAGAAGAGGAAAAAAACTACGTCGTCACCTGTGAGTCACTAGATTTATAGACTCAGTTGGGTTGAATGCTGGAGCCTGTGAGCACAGGCTCTGCTGTGAGAGCACAGCTCTGCTATGAGCGGCTCGGTGCAGGCAGGCGCGATGTAGTGACGTCATCGCGCCTGTCTGCATGGAGTCACTCACAGCACAGTGCAGAGGAGGAGAAGCATCCCCCACCGTCGTGGGAACTGGGATAGGTAAGTAATTATGTTTTTTTTATTTATTAGGTACGTACATATGGGGCATTATACTGTGTCACTCACATCTATGGGGCATTATACTGTGTCACTCACATCTATGGGGCATTATACTGTGTCACTCACATCTATGGGGCATTATACTGTGTCACTCACATCTATGGGGCATTATACTGTGTCACTCACATCTATGGGGCATTATACAGTGTCACTCACATCTATGGGGCATTATACTGTGTCACTCACATCTATGGGGCATTATACTGTGTCACAGCTATGGGGGCATTATACTGTGTCACAGCTGTGGGGCATTATACTGTGTCGCATCTATGGGGCATTATACTGTGTCGCATCTATGGGGCATTATACTGTGTCGCATATATGGGGCATTATACTGTGTCGCATCTATGGGGCATTATACTGTGTCACATCTATGGGGCATTATACTGTGTCGCAGCTATGGGGCATTATACTGTGTCGCAACTATGGAGGAATTATACTGTGTAGCAGCTATGGGGGCATTATACTGTGTAGCAGCTATGGGGGCATTATACTGTGTAGCAGCTATGGGGGCATTATACTGTGTAGCAGCTATGGGGGCATTATACGGTGTAGCAGCTATGGGGGCATTATACTGTGTCGCTGCTATGGGCACATTATACTGTGTCACAGCTATGGGGGCATTATACTGTGTCGCAGCTATGGGCACATTATACTGTGTCGCATCTATGGGGCATTATACTGTGTCGCATCTATGGGGCATTATACTGTGTCGCATCTATGGGGCATTATACTGTGTCGCATCTATGGGGCATTATACTGTGTCGCAGCTATGGGGCATTATACTGTGTCGCAACTATGGAGGCATTATACTGTGTAGCAGCTATGGGGGCATTATACTGTGTAGCAGCTATGGGGGCATTATACTGTGTAGCAGCTATGGGGGCATTATACTGTGTCGCAGCTATGGGCACATTATACTGTGTCACAGCTATGGGGGCATTATACTGTGTCACATCTATGGAGGAATTATACTGTGCATGGGGGCATTATACTGTGTAGCAGCTATGGAGGAATTATACTGTGCATGGGGGCATTATACTGTGTAGCAGCTATGGGGCATTATACTGTGTCGCAGCTATGGAGGCATTATACTGTGTAGAGGCAGCTATGAAGGGCATTATACTGTGGGGGCAGCTATGGGTGGCAATATACTGTGGGGGCAGCTACGGGGGACATTATACTGAGCAATTACAAGAGCTGCAGGTCCAAGGGGGGAGACGCTGTGTAGAACAATATACAAGGGGGGATTGTTGTATAGAACTATATAGAAGGGAGCGCTGTGTATCACTATATCCAAGGGGGATTGCTGTGTAGCACTATATACAAGAGGGGGAGGGCTATGTGACGCTATTTACAGAGGGGAAGGACTGTGTAGCGCTATTTACAGGGGGCTGTGTGTGGTGCTATCTACAGTGTTTGACACAATTATATTCAGGGGCGCAGTCTATGGTGCTATAATATTTAGGGGCACAGTGTTTGTACTATTTTATTCAGGGGCGCAGTGATTGGTGCTATTATATTTAGGGGCACAGTGTGTGGCACCATGATAATATTATCTTTGTTTATAGGTGTGGAAATGTTGGAAAAGTGAGGAGCCAAAGACATCTGAGTGGCAAATTCTGCAGAAATGGGTCATGGCCGGGAAAAGTCGTCATGAAGTCTGGACTGGATGGAGAAGAGGAAAAAAACTACGTCGTCACCTGTGAGTCACTAGATTTATAGACAATCTGTCATCTCTACTGACATGTTTATTATAGGAAATCCTTGTATTTTACAGAGTCTTTGTGCAGTCCAGGACTGATAGACAAATAAGTGTTACTATTCCCCTTGTCAGGAGAATGTGTCCCTACAGGGTGCAATACTGTCAGCGATGGTTGGAGACTGTCAGTATGTCGGCACACAGCCTTTTGACAAGGGGAGTAGTAACACCCATTTGTTAATGTCTGGACAAAAAGGAAGTGTTAACAATAGTTACAGGGCGGCGGTGGAGAAGGGGGGCCCAACTATGGGTAACAGCCCAGGGCCTATGGTCTACTTAAGTCGCCACTGAGTGCAAGCAGCCAATTTAGACTAAGGAGAGCTGCAATTTCCAGAAATAAGCAGACCCTTTTTTGTGCATGTTATAAACCATAGTGTATAAACTGCTGCATAAACATTATGTTGTAAATAGCAGTGCACATGTCACACTCTTTATTGTTAAACCTTCACAAGAATTACAAGCTCAATGTAATGTCATAAAATGGTTTTAACACTTGCCAGGAAAAATCTTGAACATTTTAGAATGTAGCTTGTGTTAGGTGTCCATTTATTTTTGCACATTACTGCTTTATTAGTACAGATATAAGACATAGTGAAATGATGTAAAAATGTCACTGCCTAACCACTAATGGTATGAGTCACTATATATAAAAACATAGCACTGTGTTGAGTTTTGGATTTCTGGTTTCCGACCTGACTTGTTATTCCGCATACTTTTGTCTCCTGACTTGGTGCATGCTGACTGTACATTGCTGACTACCCACCTGAATCCTCGTCACCCTTCTTCTCCTGATATACAGTATTATGCTGCTTGATGATTTCTCCTGACCTGTCTATGAAAATGACTTCAGATCTGGTACTTTCTTTTTATTTGGGAAATAAGTCTATGGAGGACCAATTTATACTGTCCTGGTGTCTACAGAGTGAAGATTAATCAAACTTAGGTTTATAAATATAAGGGAGGGCTATAAGGAAAAAATGGGATCTGCTACACTTTTTTCTACTGAATATCTGCAAGACCAGAAGCATTACAATTAGGTTATGTTCACACCTGCGTTGGTGTGTTCTGTTGTTCTGCTCCGTCAGATGAGCAGAACAAGTGGATAACGGAACCAACAGTTTTGTTGCACAAGGGACGCCGCCAGCGGCCGATAGAACCGAGTGTCTTTAATAGATTCTGTCGGCTTTCCATCGGGGTGTTTACCGGAAACAGTAGCACAGCATGCTGCGCTATTGTTTCTGGCAATCCCTGCCGCATCTGCAACGGAGACCCCCTAATGGAGCCTCCAACGCAGATGTGAACAGGGCCTTATTTGGCTCTCCAGAAATTACAGCATTTTTATATCATTCCTTTCTGCCCCTAATGACCAACTATGCATCCAGAACCACTAAAGTATACACAGATACAAAACCATTTATTCCTACTTATATACAGCTGATTCAGACTTGTTCACACGCTTAACAAAATATTGCTGAAAATACAGAGCTCTTTTCAAGGAAAAACAGCTCCTGATTTTTTTACTGCGTTTTTTACAGCCGTTTTTGAAGCTGTTTATCTATTGAGTCAATGAAAAATGCCTCAAAAAACGGCTCAAGAAGTGACATGCACTTCTTTTTATGGGGTGTCTTTTTTGCGCTGCGTTTTTTGAAAAAGAGGCGTTAAAAAAACGCACTGTCGGAACAGAACACCGTATTTCCTATATAGAACGCCGTATATTTCCAACATACCCTTAGGGTGTATTCACACCACGTTTAATGTTTCAATTCAGTGCATAAACCGGGGAACACATCACTTATTTCTTTGATCCCTTTATCCGGCTATCACCGTCAGTCCCATAGTGCATGGAGCAATGGTCACGTATGTGCACTACCGTTCCATTCACACAGGGACGGGCATCCACATTCTTGTGATCGCTGTGGGTCCAAGCAGTCGTACCCTGAATGATCAGACATTTATCACCTTTCCTAAATGTTATTCATGGAAATAACCCCTTTAATTAATCAAGGATACTTAATGGAGCCTCATATTTATTTTTAAAACATGACACATAAGAATTCTAAATATATATAGTTTTGTTTGGTTATCATATTATTAATTTGTATCTATAATGTAACCCATCGAACCCTATGGATCATTGAATACATTTGAATACTCCTTTTGCTAACCATATGTATCCTTCTGACATAGCTCATGAGTATGGTGTGAATGCATAACTAAAAAATAAATCCAATTAACTATCTCAGTTAGTGTAAATAATTTTACATGGTGCCGTCCTGATAATAGTATAAGGTATAAAAGAAAAGAACAAAAGAGTTACCGGACATAACCAGCACACATTGAGTTGCAAAGTTAATAACTTTAATTCAAGTTTACCAAATATAAAAAAATTATAAATACCATTTCCCTGAACAATACCAACCATAATAGTGTGTCAAAACTGTCACGTTGGGTTCGTGGACCCACTGGGCCGTACCACCTTGACTGTATGGCAGCTGGCCAACAGGGCGCAGGTAACAGTCTATAGTTCCTATAGGGTACCTGTGGCAGCTCGGACAGTAGCAAGGCAGGCTCGGCTGGGACTAGGCAGCAGGCAGACGTCAGGCGTGGTGTAGCAGGACAGGCATGGTATGCAGCACAGCAGGACTACAGCTTAGCACGGCACTTGACCAGGATAGCACGGGATACAGGATACAGGATACAGAGACGGGGAACACTGGGAACTGGAAAATACTAGGAGACCATTTGCATAGACAAACTTGGGTATGACAACACCACTCAGGCATCGGAGGAAGGGGCCGGGCCCTTCTTAAAGTCCAGGGTACTCATTTTGCATTAAAGTCATGTGCGCGGTGCCCCTTTAAGAGCGGGCACGAGCTTGCGCGCGCACCCTACGGGACCCGGCCGAGGTGAGCGGAAGTGAGCGCTGAGGTCTCCTGACGAAGAGACTGGGGCCAGCACTCGCAGACCTATGGCTGCAGCCATCAGGAGGTGAGTGAGCCTGACGGCCTGCGGCCATGGTCATGACAAAAATATAATAAAACATCACCCAGACTACCTGGCCAGGTACTTAAACAGTAGAACTACAAGTTCCAGTTACAAAACCAAAAGGTAAGGACCCTAGAGGCCCCATTTTGGATATATGCTGCCAGGTGGTCTCTAATTTCAACCCAGAAAATCCTTAATGAACCAGTAAGCAAATATATTGCTCGCCCTGTATAGGTCAATTCTCGAACTTTAGTGTTCCATAAACAGCCAAAGTATCTTCAATTACGTCTTTCTGGACAGGACAAACAGTTTCTTTCTCTTCAGTACAAGCCCGTGAGACAACAGTGAGCCAGTCCTAGGTTGTATGACCAGAGCTGTTTAGGCAATATCGTCCGTATCTTTCAACGTGTGACGCTGCATGATGTCCACACTTAGGGCAGTTCCACTGCATGATGACGTCACTCACGTCCATGATGATATATCTTGGCTGACGCGTTTCATCCTAGCTGAGATTTCCTCAGAGCCATCATGGCAATTAGCATACCTGTACCTTTAATACTATTCCACTTAAAGGTGCAGTGTTGCTCTTCATAGAGCTCAATTTAAATCAGAATGAGTAACAGTAAGTGTAGTCCTATTTGAACAGTATAAATCAATATGATACAAAAGTATTAAATAAAGTAAATCTTATTATGGAAATTGTGACTGTTTGCCAGCACTAAGTATCTCACAATATATTTGGGCTTTTCTGTCTCAAAGAGGGACCTGGAATGGAATTTATTAAATAAAAAATAATAATAAGTAAATAGGTACAAATTTCAATATGCTACTCATTGTAATCATGTAATGTAAATTCAGTGTAATGAATCGGGGTAGGGAGACGGACAGGTGATCCCTAATCTACCCGCAACTCAGTCCCTGCCTACTTGCACGGCCCGTCCTAAGTGACGGTGTACAACTGGGCGACGGTCCCTACGCTCAGTAAGTGCAAGACAGACAACACAAGACAAGGGCACCCAGAAGCAAATGGGGAAGTAGGGGCAGTTGCCCACGACAACACCGTGAGCAACAGGTAGAGGTGAACGAGCAGAATCAAACCAGGAGAGTACGTAGTAGCAAAATCAGAGCAGGAGAATAGTCAGGCAAGCCAAGGTCAATAAGTTACAGTGATCAATCAGGTAAATAGCAGGAATAGCAGAGCCAGGAAACCAGACAATCACAGGCAAGGAACATGCTGCAAGTGAGGGTATAAATAGACCAAGGGCGGGAGCTAGAACCGTCAGGCCAGGCTGTGATAGGTTCTCACTCTCCTCAGCCTGCAAGCCTGAGTGGTAACAGATCGCGTCACTCTAGCAGACCTTGGAGCTGATGAAGGCTGATTAACCCCGGGCGTCGACACAGAACCTGTGTCTGGCAAACCCTTTACATTCAGAAAATATAAATTTGATCAACATTGTGAATGTTTGCCATTTCAAAATAACAAAAAACAATAATAATCATATAAAATAAATTATAATAAAAATAAAATAGAAATGAAAATAAATATAGACATGAAAATAAATTGAAACCAAAATAAATATAAAAAAATGTATATAAAAAACAGCATATCAAATCAGTATATCAGTAGGTATATTACTATATTCACACATGTGCCTGAACATGCCAAATTGCCGCCAGTCCCACAGTCGTGAGCCAGTCAACTGAGCCGCCACAGGGCAAGTCACCGCCATCCAACGCAGGCACCAAGGGATCACCCACTCAGTGGTGACGGGGAGCCAGTCAGAGAGAAAGCCAAATGGTCGTCCCAGACGATGAGGTGATCCCTGCAATAGCGACAGAAAGTCAGTCGGGGCATACACCAGGTGCAGCCTCGCACAGGGTCACAACCAAGGATTGACGGAGATAGTGTCAACCCTGAAATTCATCTACAAAGTAACAATAGTAATCAAATCAAATAGAATAATAATAATGGGAAAAATAAATAAAATCCAAATAAATATAAACATGAAAATAAATATAAGAAACAGCAAATCAAATCCAAATGTCAGTAACTATATTATTATAGTTCCACATGTGCCTGAAACATGGTGTAGGCTGTCTACACTTTCTTGCGTTCTGCTTACACCTTGGTCAGTTGCTTTCACACCTTTAGGCCTCATTTACACGAGCGTGTGCATTTTGCGCGCGAAAACAACGCTGCGTATTGCGCGCGTTGGCATTGCGTTTGCACTGTGTATACGCAGCGTTGCTGCGTTTTAAACGCGTGCACGTCCAGCGTTTGCAACGCGCGTAAAAAATGCAGAGGTGATTAATGCGAGGCCAGCCTACAGATAGGCCTGCTGGCCCAACCCCTGCTTGCTGGGAAAAGCAGGTTTTGCACCTTAATTTCCGCCCCAGTGTGTGTTTCTCCATTGAAGTTGTAATTGGCTTTGCACGGCACACTTATGCCTTCTCAGTCGCTGGCACGTGTGCTTCTTGCCTGGATGATCTTGTGTCGTTTTGGGGAGCGTCGACCCTTGCTGCAGCACCAGACGCGTGGAAGATGTCGCATTTGGGTTCATCCACTTGTGGCCCAACGTACGACGAAAGGCCATTTCCATACCCTGTATGAGGACTTACGACGGCATCCTGAAAAATTTAGAGCGTTCTGCCGCATGTCTGTGGGCACATTTGACCTTCTGCTTGAGCAGATTCGCTCTGGTATCACCTACAAGAATACCAACATGAGACGCTGCATTTTGCCTGAGGAACGTCTGCTTGTGACCTTGAGGTATGTGTGCAGTTGCAATTACTGACGCTGTCAGTTTTACCAGCCCCCCCTAACATGTGTTGTGGCTTTCTTTTTCTTTCTCTTCGATTTCTATATTTCTGGCCACAGGCAATAGTTATCATTCGTTACATTTTGAATTTCTTTTGGGAGTGACCACCATTTCGTTCATTGTCACATCCACCTGTGTCGTGTTGTGGCAGAGGTTAAAGACCACGGTCATGCCTCAGCCCACGACAGAACAGTAGCTAAGAATTTCAGAGGGATTTCTTAGAGCAAGTGAATTTCCAAATTGCATTGGTGCCCTAGACGGCAAACACATTCGTGTGAGAAAGCCCCCACGCAGTGGCTCGCAATACTATAACTACAAGCAGTTTTTTTCGATGGTATTGTTGGCCTTGGCGGACACTAATTATTGTTTCACTATTGTTGACATCGGCTCGTATGGAAGCTCGGCAGATGCCCGCATATTCCGTTCATCAAGAATGGGGAAGCGACTCGTGAATAATCGACTGGCGGTGCCGGAACCTTCCATCCTCCCTGGCTCCAGCGGACCCCCAATCCCGTATGTTATCGTGGCGGATGATGGGTTTGCCCTGACAAGGCAAGTAATGCGTCCTTTTGCAAGAAGGGGCTTGGATGACCGTCGGCGCATGTTCAATCTCCGCCTAGGCCGAGCTCGTCGATGTGTGGAATGTGCCTTTGGCATTATGTCGAACAGGTGGCGTGTCTTTCTGACGACAATGCAATTGTCCATGCAGAATGTGACACGTGTTATACAAGCGTGTGTCATTCTGCATAACTTTGCCGCATTAATGATGCTACCTTTGATGTAGAATATTTCCTAACACATGCAGGCACCAGCGACACTGTCCCGGTTATTCCTCTCGGCCGATCTCTCTCATCCGGCCTTCGAGTGCGGGATACTTTGGCGGCATATTTCGAGTGCCCATCAGGAGCTGCACCGGGGGGGCGTGATGACCTTTGAAGGATTGTCTGTTTTTTGGCCAGGGTTTTATTCAGTTTTTTGGGTTCGTGTTGGGTTAGGGACTCGCAAAACATGAGGACCCTTGACGCGGGTTGCGAGCTTACATCTGTCGGGGTTTGATCAGGACATTTGACACTTGGCGACATGCTTTCTGGAGATAGAATGATGGTCGGCCAAAAGTTAGGCGAGTCCAATTGCGAGTGTACTTAGTGTGCTTCGGGTCCTATGACAGCACCCAAACGTTCTCATCTGTTGCAAACAATGTCAAACCCCGATAGATGAACTAAAACCTCATAAAACATGTGCATGCATTGGGGCCAAAGGCCAGAAGTGTGTGAGGGTATAGACAAAAGAAATGTGGGGCAAAGATTGTGTTGAGGGGTGTGAAATAAAAAAAACACTCAATCGAAACAATGAACATCCATGTTTTTTATGTGTTCGTATTTCACACTACAGAAACATGGTGTGGACAGTAAAAAAAACAAAGACATTGTAATAAAAAGAACAGCAACATGGTGTAACCAACATTAGAGGACGAGTTGCCATCCCGTAGAACAAATTGGCCGGCCAACTATCAAGACACCAACACACTCACAGGTGTTGGTAGTGGTGGCCCGGGGAGGAATACGCGGGCATTTCAGCACCACTATGCTGGACCTGGAGCTGCGGAGGTTGTTCCTCGCCAGCATAGTGGTGCTGATGTTGTCCGTGGTACGTTGGGGCAGGGAAGGGGGGAGCCATAGGGCGCATATAGGGGTGCGGCCGTGCCATCTGGGTGGCTTGATGGTAGGTTGCCGGCAATTGGGGCGTGGTGGCCGCCATGGCAAATCCGCGCCACTGCTCTATGGCCGTGAAGCAGTGGTTTGGATTGTGGGGGGGTGTGGAGGCGTTGATCAAGGTAATGATCGACGCTTGTAGCCGGGCCATGCGATCCATAGGGACCAGGCGGAGTAGGGGAACTATGCTGCGGGCAAAGAAGTCCTGGCCGTCCTCATCCGCGGCTCGGCTCAGAAATTCCAACACCCGGCTATCAACTTGGACACCGGCGGAGGGCTGTGGAGCACGGCGCCGGCGAGTTGTGGTACGCAGGGGGCGCTCCTCAGCCGGAGAGGTGACGGCCCGTGCAGACTGGACAGGGGCGGGGTCCAGGGGTGTTGGCTCCGGGCTAAGGGGCAGGACATGGGCAGCAGGAGGTTGCGGCAGAGACTCGCCGATGTCCGTGTCCTCAGCTGTGTCCTCCAAATTGTCGGTGGTTCTAGAATGGGAAAACGGCATTAGAACACAATATAGAACAATGGCCACAACAACACGATGGCAAACAGGACATGGGCGAACACACATTAGACACATGCAAAAGCACAATCTCCATAATGTCCTTCAAGAACATCAATTGTTTGGTATACATGTAGGGGCGCTTACGCGAGCCCCCATCTCCGCTGCGTCCCTTTTCCCCCATGTCTCTCCTGAATTGGTCACGGCAGCTCCGCCACCGTGTTTTTATATCTTGGACTGTTGGAGGAAAAATAAATATAACGGCATAAGAACTCTGCCCTCTCACTAAAATGAGGGGCCCTACCCTGCCAATGACATGGTACACAGTGATGCGCCTGCTACTCAAAAGGTCATTGGGCAATTGCGCGGAAGACACATACAGGGCCACAGTTCTTCAATAGGGATGACTTTGCATTGCAGGAAAAAACATGGTACTCACCCAACCGACTGCGGTCCCGGGTTCGGCCACTCTCCCATTCCTCTCCAAAAAGCTCCTTTGCTACCTCCTCCCAGGCTTCCTCCTTGACCGTGCGGTCGTAGTACGCCTCCGCGCGAGTGTCCCAAATAGCCCCATGGCCCTGGACCAGGCTGATGAGGCGCTCTACGTCAATCCCACGCGGCATAGCAGCAGATCTCAGTGGAGGGTAATTTCTCTGACAACAGGCTTGCCCACTCGCAGTGAAAATGCAAGCACTTCCTGGTTTTTGTTTGCTTTGTCCAGCTTTATAAACTCTTTTGTATGGACAGAACAAGTGATGCGAGAAATTCGCGAATGCAACGCAGGAGCATCCGTGTGCCATGCGTGGTTTTCACGCACCCATTGACTTCAATGGGTGCGTGATGCGCGAGAAACGCACGATTTTAGAACATGTCGTGAGTTTTACGCAATGCACTCGCGCTGCGCAAAAAACACGTACTGTCTGCACTGTCCCATAGAGTAATATAGGTGCGTACGTCACGCATGAAAAGCACGCGCGGCGCACGCGAGTATATTACGCTCGTGTAAATGAGGCCTAACTCCTATTATATAGCCTTCTCTTAGTTCTCATAGTTCTCTTAAAGGCTATGTAAACCTTTCAAAGGCAAAACATTTTTTAATAAAAAGGTGTATCAGTTTGTTTTGTGTAACATTGTAAATACTTTTAATTACATTTTTTTTTTTCTTTTTATATACATCTGCTCTGTATTCTTTAAACACTTATCCTTCGCTATTCATGGAATCTGTCAGTCCCGCGGACCTGACGGGTTCAGTGTCAGCACATCCTGCCTATCTCTGACATGCAGGATCCACCTGTAATCTATCACATCTAAGTTATGGACTTAGATGTGATAGTGGATAGGTGGATCCTGTGTGTCAGAGACATGCAGAACCCACGGACACTGAACCCGTCAGGTCCGACTGACGGATTCAGTGAATAGCGCTATATTTAACTGCTGTGTATAAAGAATAGAGAGCAGCTGTATCTAAAAAAGTAAACATAATTTAAAATAAAAGTATTTAAAAAGTTACACAAAATACACTGATACACCTTTTTATTATTTTTTATTTTTTGTGCCTTTCAAAGGTTTACATAGCCTTTAACCTCTTAACGACATCCAACATACTAGTGCGTTGTTGTCATTAGCGACTTAACGCAAACCAACGTATAGGTATGTTGTGTTGCTGGTGAGGGCTCAGAAGCTGAGCCAGCACCATTGCCAGCAGGTGTCAGCTGTAAATTACAGCTGACACCCTGCTGCAAGGCCAGGACCGGAGCTAGCCTCTGATCCGGCTGAATCCCCTTAAATGCTTACTAGCAGATCGGCACATCGCAATGCGATCGCGGGCTTCCGGTGGCTGCTTTGACAGACCGGAGGCCTACCAATGGCTGGCCTGCTGTCTGCCAAGTACATAAGCCTGTTAGGTACCGCCCTGAGGCAAGGCCTAAAAGGCTTCAGGCAGCAGAAAGAAGATGGCGCAGGATCAGAAGTTGTGCTTGCGACATCAGCCGCAAATTTCAGCTGTATGTTATAGCTGACACCGTGCTGTAACAACAGGGAATGGAGCTGGCTCTGATCCCTGCCATTAACCCCTTAGATGCCGTGATCACGGGATCTTAGTGGTTTGTAGTCAATCGGCATCGCTGCGATGTAATCGCATTGGGAGCCAATCTTTGCTATGGCAACCGGAGGCTTAACAATGGCCCCCTGGTCTGCCACGTTTGAAAGTCCATTAGGCCCTGCCTAGAGGCTTTATAGACTTGTTGTCAGTGAATGACTGACAGCTCTAATGCATTGCACTACATAGGTCAGAGGTGCAGTCTTTGAAGTCCCCAAGTGGGACAAAAAAAAGTGAATAAGTTAATAAAACTATTGTATAAAAGTGTAAAAATAAAATCTTGAAGTTAAAAAACTCTAAATTTTATTATAGGAAAAAATGAAAAAGTTAAAAAAAAGTATAGATTTTTAGTATCACCGCCTCTGTAACGACTCACACTATAAAAATGTGCACATTTATTTTATTTCATTTAGCTTGGACCATATCTACATTCAGCTAATTCAGTATATCAACTGATATATTAACAGCACTGGCACCGACTACATCAGCTGCTCTTTCTTCTGTTGTATATACAGAGCTGAAGAACCCATTTAGTAACTCTGCCTTCTCCTGATCCCCTGTGACCAACTCCCTATTACCACTATTTAGTGGTCCTACATGTTCAGAACTTGACTTTTTTGCATTTACATACTTGAAAAAAAAATATTGGGATTTGTTTTACTATCCTTTTTTCAGTTTTTACCTCCTTTTGTAATTCCATCCACAAGGTTTCAACCTCCTCACAATCTTCACCCACTATTGTCTCTTTCACACTCGCCTTCATATCACTTCTCACATACAGACATACACCACCGCCTTTCCTATTTGCCCTGTCTTTCCCAAACAGTGTAAAACCCTGTAGCCCAGTCGTGTGAAGTGTTCGGCCATGTTTCAGCAACACCAACTATATCTATATGTGCCTTCAATACGAAGGCCTCTAGCTCCCCTATTTTACTTGCTAGACTTATGGCAGTTGTGAACTTAAACTTTAACTTGCCTTTCAAATTGCCATGTTTGGTATCAGATATGTGATTATTTGACATTATTTGGGCATTTCTATTTTCATTGCTGTTTTGTAACAAAAGGATCTCCTTATTCTGTTGTCTAGTCCTCTCCCCACAATCTATTTCTCCCTCCACAAATATAGTCTCACCTCACTCTAACCTAACTACACCTTTATTTTCTACTTTGACCTGTCTCCTCAGCCCTAGTTTTAATACTCCGCCACACCATCTAGAATTCTCTCCCCCAGGACAGTGGACCCCCTTCCATTTAGGTACAAATCATCTGCAGAATACACTTTGTACCCCAATGAAAAAAGTCAGCCCAGTGCTCTTGGAACTCAAAGCCTTCTCTCCTACACCAAAACGTAAGCCATTCATTTAACTCTCTGAGCTCCCACAGTCTTTCCTGTGATGCGCATGGCACAGGCAGTATTCCAGAGAATACAACCTTGTAGGTCCTTCTCATCAGCTTGTAGCCTAGTACTTTAAAATTATTCTTAAGACTCCGCCACCTACCATATATTCTGTCGTTGGTTCTCACATGGACCACGACAGCAGGATCATCACCACCCCCTCCCAGTAATTTATCCAACCGTTCCACGACATGCCGAACACTGGCAACAGGGAGATAGCAAACCATTCGGTCTTGGCGGTCTTGGCGACAAATTATTCTATCCGTCTTCCTGATTATAGAATCCCTTACAACTACTAATTGTCTTGCCTTACCTGCATTGCCATCCCGCCAACTACTAGCTTGGCTGTTCTCCCGGCTGTTAGGGAGATCAGTATCCACTACGGCTGCTATTTCTGAGACCAACACTCTCGCATCATCACCCAATTTGGCAATTTTGCTTGGAATAACAGAGACAGGATTGGCCTTCCTTTTCTTGGCCTCCTTTCTACTGCCCCTAACTATATTAACCCAGCTACTTGCCTGATCCTGCTGACCCATGTCTTCACCCTGCAGGTCTACCCCACTAATTGTGTGCTCAGTGAGCAGCATGATCTGCTCAAGATTGTCTATCACCCTCAGTGTTGCAGTTTGCTCCTCCAAATCTCTAATGTGAGCTTCCAGGTGAACAACATGCTCACATCTGCCACAGAGGTATTCACCCTGGAACTTTGGCTCTAGTCATGCATACATATGGCAAACTGTGCACTGAAGAACACCCCCCAATCTTGCTGTTCATTATCCCAGTTACAAAAAAACAGTGAACAATTGTAAAAGTAAAGAAGAGTACTTACAGGGACTTTAACTCCTCTTTTTAACTCCAGTTTAATAACTCCACTTGATCACAAACCACTTAATCCAGCAAACACAAAACAGAGCAAACTGAAATTATAAACTGAAATACCAGTAAAACCAAAACAGAACTCCTACCAAGAATAATCTGCGAACTAAAAAACAAAAACCGCTTGTAAAAACGACAGCGTGCCCAAACCGGAGTTTATGTCCACATATATGGCATCACCATACCCGGGAGAACCCGCTTAACAGTTTATGTGGTATTTGTCTTCAGTGGCACAAACTGGGCACAACATATTGTGCACTAAAATGGCATATCAGTGGAAAATTGCAAATTTCACTTTGTACCATCCACTGCGCATAACTTTCTAATGAAAAAACACCTGTGGGTCAAAACGCTCACTACATCCCTTAAAAAGGGGTGTAGTGTTTCAAATAGGGGTCACTACTTGGGGGTTTGTGTTACTATTTGACCTCAGAGCCCTGAAATTGTGGGCCAATGCTGTGAAAATCACCAAAATAGGCCTCAAATGCTCATGCTGCTCTTCACTTCTGGGCAAATGATAAATGAATGTCTTTAGCGGTGTGATTTCTAAAATGGGGTCACTTCTTGGGAGCTTCCCCTGTACCGGTACCTCAGGGTTTTGCAAATGCGACATAGCGCCCAAAAACCAATCCAGCAAAATCTGCATGTCAAAAAGCGCTCCTGCCATGGTGAGCCCTGCCGTGTTTTCAAACAGCAGTGTATGACCACATATGGAGTATTGCCGTAATCAGGAGGAATTTATTTTCAAATGTTGGGGTGCTTTTTCTCCTTTATCCCTTGTAAAAATTTTAAATGTTCACGTTTTAGCAGAATTTTTTTTATTTTCAATTCCACTGCATTACACCACTAAATTCAGCAAAAAGCCTGTGGGGTTTAAATGCTTACTATACCTCTTGATAAATTACTTCAGGGGTGTAATTTCCCAAATAGTGTCACTTTTGGGGGGTTTCCACTGATTTGGTTCCACAGCGGTTTTGAAAATGTGACTTGGCACACAAAAAAACATTCTTGCAAAATCTGCATGCCAAGTAACATTCCTGCCTTCCTGAGCCCTGCCGTGTGTCCAAACTACAGTTAATGATCACATGTAGAGGATGGGATTAATAGCACTATTTCTATTTTTGCAGATGACACCAAGCTATGTAATATAGTTCAGACTATGGAAGATGTTTGTGAATTGCAGGCAGATTTAAACAAACTAAGTGTTTGGGCGTCCACTTGGCAAATGAAGTTTAATGTAGATAAATGTAAAGTTATGCATCTGGGTACCAACAACCTGCATGCATCATATGTCCTAGGGGGCGCCACACTGGCGGATTCACTTGTTGAGAAGGATCTGGGTGTTCTTGTAAATCATAAACTCAATAACAGCATGCAGTGTCAATCAGCTGCTTCAAAGGCCAGCAAGATATTGTCGTGTATTAAAAGAGGCATGGACTCGCGGGACAGAGATGTAATATTGCCACTTTACAAAGCATTAGTGAGGCCTCATCTAGAATATGCAGTTCAGTTCTGGGCTCCAGTTCATAGAAAGGATGCCCTGGAGTTGGAAAAAATACAAAGAAGAGCAACGAAGCTAATAAGGGGCATGGAGAATTTAAGTTATGAGGAAAGATTGAAAGAATTAAACTTATTTAGCCTTGAAAAAAGACGACTAAGGGGGGACATGATTAACTTATATAAATATATTAATGGCACATACAAAAAATATGGTGAAATCCTGTTCCTTGTAAAACCCCCTCAAAAAACAAGGGGGCACTCCCTCCGTCTGGAGAAAAAAAGGTTCAAGCTGCAGAGGCGACAAGGCTTCTTTACAGTAAGAACGGTGAATTTATGGAATAGCCTACCGCAGGAGCTGGTCACAGCAGGGACAGTAGATGGCTTTAAAAAAGGGTTAGATAATTTCCTAGAACAAAAAAATATTAGCTCCTATGTGTAGACATTTTTCCTTCCCTTTTCCCTTCCCTTGGTTGGACTTGATGGACATGTGTCTTTTTTCAGCCGTACTAACTATGTAACTATGTAACTATGTGGTGTATTACTGTACTCGGGAGAGATTGTTTTACAAATGTTGGGTGGCTTTTTCTCCATTATCCCTTGTGGAAATTAAAAAATGCAACATTTTATTGGAAAAAATGTTGACATTGTCACGGCCTAATTCCACAAAATTTTGCAAAAAAACCTGTGGGGTCTAAATGCTCACTATACCCATCGATAAATTCCTTGAGGGCTGTAGTTTCCCAAATGGCGTCATTCTTGGGGGTTTCCACTGTTTTGGTCACTCAGGGGCTTTGAAAATGTGACATAACACCCGAAAACCAGCAAAAGTGCCCCTTCTCTTCTGAGCCCTGCTGTGGGTACAAACAGCAGTGTATGACCACATGAGGGGTATTAACGTAATAGGGGGAAATTGCATTTCAAATGTTGGGGTGGTTTTTCACCTTTATTTCTTCTGAAAATGTTACATTTCTATGTTACTAGAAATGTCTATGTTAATTAGAAAAAAATTAAATTTTCAATTTCACAGCGTAATTCCACTAAATTCAGCAAAATACATGTAGGGTCAAAATGCTCACGATAAATTCCTTGATGGCTATAGTTTCCCAAATGGGGTTACTTTTTGGGGTTTCCACTGATTTGGTCCCTCAGGGGCTTTGAATATGCGACATGGCACCCAAAGACCATTCCAGCTAAATTTGAGCTCCAAAACCCAAATGGTGCTCCTTCCCTTCTGAGCTCTGCCGTGTGTCCAAACAGCAATTTATTACCAGATATGGGGTATTGCCATAACGGAGAAATTGCTTTTCAAATGGTGGGGTGCTTTTTCTCCTTTATGCCTTGTAAAAATTGAAAATGTTTACGTTTCCATGCAAAAAGTATAGATTTCTATTTTTACGGCCTAATTCCACTAAATTCAGCAAAATAGTGTCTTTTTGGGGGTGTTTCCACTATTTTGGTACCAGAAGACCTCTTCATACCAGACATGGTGCCTAAAATATACTCTTATAATAAGGAGGCCCCAAAATCCACTAGGTGCTCTTTTGCTTCCGAGGCCTGTGCTCCAGTCCATTAGCACACTAGGGCCACAAGTGGAATATTTCTAAAGAAAAAACAACTGCAGAATCTGGGCAAAAAATATTGACTTGCATTTCTCTGGTAAAACCTTCTGTGTTAGGGTATGTGCACACGATAGCAGGCTTTTACGTCTGAAAAGACAGACTGTTTTCAGGAGAAAACAGCTGCCTCGTTTCAGTCGTAAATGCTCCTCCTCGCATTTTGCGAGGCTTCTCTGACAGCCGTAAATTTTGAGCTGCTCTTCATTGAGTTCAATGAAGAACGGCTCAAATTACGTCTGAAAGAAGTGTCCTGCACTTCTTTTGACGAGGCTGTATTTTTACGCGTTGTCGTTTGGCAGCTGTCAAACGACGTCGCGTAAATGACAGGTTGTCTGCACAGTAGACAAATGAATGGGCAGATGTTTGCCGACGTATTGTAGCCCTATTTTCAGACGTAAAACGAGGCATAATACGCCTCGTTTACGTCTGAAAATAGGTCGTGTGAACCCAGCCTTACAGAAAAAAATTGATTAAAACAGATTTTCTGCAAAAAAATAAAAAAGTTATTTGTAAATTTCACCTTTACATTGCTTTTATTCCTGTGAAACGCCTAAAGGGTTAAAAAAAAACTTTCTAAATGCTGCTTTGAATACTTTGATGGGTGCAGTTTTTAAAATGGGGTGATTTATACTGGGTTTCTAATATATAAACCACTCAAAGCCACTTCAGATCTGAACTGGTCCATAAAAAAAAGGCTTTTGTAAATTTCCTGAAAATGTTAGAAATTGCTGCTTAAGTTCTAAGCCGTGTAACGTCCTAGATAAATAAAAGTATGTACAAAAAATTATGAAAACATAAAGTACACATATGGGAAATGTTAACTAGTAACTATTTTGTGTGGTATTACTATCTGTTTTACAAGCAGATACATTTAAATTTATAAAAAAAAATTACAATTTTTGCAAATGTTCTCTAAATTTTGGTGTTTTTCCACAAATAAACACTGAACGAATTGAACAAATTTTACTACTAAACTTAACCCCTTCCCTACATCCACTGTTTATATACGGCACTGTCGGGCAGGGCTTCCTGCAAAGCGCAGTACTATTACGTTGCGGTGATAGTGTGGGCTCAGGAGCTGAGCCCGCACCATCACCGCCAGGCACCAGCTGTATGTTACAGCTGGCACCCTGATGTAACGGCCAGTACTGGAGCTAGCATCCGATCTGGCCGATTAACTCCCCAGATGCTGCATTAAATAGAGATCGCAACATGTGAGGAGTTCTTAGCCACCGGCTCCCCAGCAACGTGATCGCTGGGTTGCCGGTGGCTGCAATGGCAACCGGAGGCCTAATAATGGCCTCCCGGTCAGCCAGCAACGGACGCCTCCTATGCCCCGCTCGCCGATGGGGACTTAAAGGCTTCCTGTACCATCGGCAAGATGGCGCCGGCTCAGCTTCCGGCACAGAAGCTGAGCCGGCGTCATCAGCAGTGGGTGTCAGCTGTATGTTAGCTAGCTCCGATTCCTGCCATTAATCCCTTCGATGCAGCGAATGCGATTCAATGCGATCGCTGCACCTTAGTGGTTTGTAGCATATCGGCAGCCTGCCATGCGATGGCAAGGATGCCGACTGCTACTATGGCAAAAGGAGGCCTAACAATGGCCTCCTGGCTGCCATTACGGAAGCCGATTAAGCCCCGACCAGAGCCAGAGCCTAATCGGCTTGCTGTTAGTGAATAACTGACAGTTCTAATACATTGTACTACATAAGTAGTGCAATGTATTAGAACATCAATCAAACAGTTGCACCTTCAAGTCCCCTAGTGGGAATAAAGAAAAGTGTAAAAAAAGTGTAAAAAATAAAAAAATAAAAGTTTCAAGTAATAACAGAAAACACGATCACCCTTTTTCCCTTATCAATTCATTTATTATTAGAAAAATAATAATAAAACCATACATATTTGGTATCTCCGCGTCTGTAACGACCTGAAATATAAAAATATTATGTTATCTGTCCGATGCAGTGAACGCCGTAAAAAACAAACCTAAAAAATAATGCCAGAATTGCTGTTTTTTTGGCCAAAAATGTAAATAAAAAGTGATCAAAAAGTCGCATGTATACAAAAATTGTACTTATAAAAACTATAGCTCATCTCGCAACAACAAGCCCTCATACAGCTCCATAGATGAAAAAATGTAAAAGTTATGGCTCTTACAACTTGGCGACAGAAAAAATACATTCTTTGTACAAAATAAATTTAATTGTGCAAAAAGTTGTAAAACATAAAAAACTGCTATAAATTAGGTATCGACGGAATCGGACTTACCCGCAGAATAAAGTTAACATGTAATTTATGACGTGTGGTGAATGCTGTATAAAAAAAAAAACTATGCCAGAATAGCTGTTTTTTTTAATCACCTTGACCCCCAAAAAAAAGGATAACAAGTGATCAAAAGTCGCATGTACCACAAAATGGTACCAATAAAAACTACAGCTCGTCCCGCAAAAAACAGCCCTCATACCACTACGTCTATGAAAAAATAAAATAAGTTAAGGCTCCAATAAGTCAGGAAAGAAAAATATGCGGTTCTGCAGGCCCGATGTAAAGGATCTGCCAGACACAGCTTCTGTGTCGACGCCCGTGGTTGATCAGTCTGCATCTGCTCCTAGGTCTGATAGAGTGACTCGATCTGCTTCCACTAAGGCTGGTAGGCTGAGGAGTGGGAGAACCTATCACAGCCTGGCCAGATGGAGCTAGCTCCCGCCCTCGGTCTATTTATACCTTCATTTCCTGCTCTTCCTTTGCCTGTGATTCTGTCTTGTTTCCTGGCTCTGCTGTTCCTGCTAGTACTATTGACCTCTGCTTCAAATTGACCCTGGCTTTACTGACTACGCTCCTGCTCTGCATTTGGTACCTCGTACACTCCTGGTTTGACTCGGCTCGTTCAGTACTCTTGTTGCTCACGGTGTTGCCGTGGGCAAATGCCCCATTTCTGTGTACCCTTGTCTGTTAGTCTGTCTTGCACTTATTGAGGGTAGGGACCGTCGCCCAGTTGCACAGTCTGGGCCCAGGTTCAGAAGAACCTAGAGGCGTCCCAGAGCATACAAAATATTCAGGCATATAGAAGACGTTCTGCTAACCCTTGTTTGTGGTCGGGGACCTGGTGTGGCTGTCTTCAAAAAATTTGCGTCTTAAAGTTCAGTCCAAAAAAAATTGCTCCCCGGTAAATAGGGCCGTACAAGGTCATTGAGGTCCTTAACCCTGTCTCCTTCCGGCTGGTGTTACCCCCTGTCTTTTCAAATACACGACGTGTTTAATGCCTCCCTCCTGAAACGCTGCTCCCCGTCCTTGGCTACCTCGAGGAAACCTCCGGTCCCTGTTCTCACCCCAGAAGGAGTAGAATTCAAGGTGGCCAAGATTGTGGACAGCAGGATGGTCCAAGGCTCCCTCCAGTACCTGGTCCATTGGAGAGGATACGGGCCTGAGGAGAGGACTTGGGTACCCGCCCGGGATGTTCACGCTGGGGTATTGGTCAGGAGGTTCCATCTTCGGTTCCCAAATAAGCCAGGTCCACCTAGGAAGGGTCCAGTGGCCCCTCATAAAAGGGGGGGGTACTGTAAAGGATCTGCCAGACACAGCTTCTGTGTCAACGCCTGTTGTTGATCAGTCTGCATCTGCTCCTAGGTCTGATAGAGTCGATCTGCTACCACTCAGGCTGGTAGGCTGAGGAGTGGGAGAACCTATCACAGCCTGGCCAGACGGAGCTAGATCCCGCCCACGGTCTATTTATACCTTCATTTCCTGCTCTTCCTTTGCCTGTGATTCTGTCTTGTTTCCTGGCTCTGCTGTTCCTGCTAGTACTATTGACCTCTGCTTCAAATTGACCCTGGCTTATTGAGCGTAGGGACCGTCGCCCAGTTGTACGCCGTCGCCTAGGATGGGCCATGCAAGTAGGCAGGGACTGAGTGGCGGGTAGATTAGGGCTCACCTGTCTGTCTCCCTACCCGACATTACACCCGAGGGGAACATTTCTTCTGTTTCAAGTGGCGATTTATCAAGACCCTAAAATTAGGGAACCAGGAAGGGTAGGGCCAAAATATTTCTGCTGTAAGCGAGGGCGCCCATATTATACCAGGACAACACTTCCCAGCTAAATTCCCCAAACTGCAAAGGTGCAGAGTGTGGACCAAAAGGGGGATAGGAAAGGACATTTATCAGTGCGACACTGGCCTGCGCATAAAGGATTGCTTCACAGCGTAACACATATTTACAGATTATTTTATTGTTTACCCCTATAGTATACCACCTGAGTATGCCCCTGATGTACTCTGCCCAGCTTACATGTGCCCCACATTAATAAACTGAAATACCAGTAAAACTCCAAACAAAACTACTACCAAGCAAAATCCACGCTCCCTTCCTTCTGAGCCCTACAGTGTGCTGTTTACTTCCACATATATGGCATCACCATACTCTGGAGAACCCTTTTAACAATTTTTGGCATGTGTGTCTCCGGTGGCACAAGCTGGGCACTACATATTTCCCACTGAAATAGCATATCTAGGGAAAAATTTGTAATTTTTGCTTTGCACCATCCGCAGAGCAATCATTTATGGAAAAGACCTGTGGAATGAAAATGCTCACTACACCCCATAATAAATGCCTTAAGGGGTGTAGTTTCCAAAATGGGGTCACTTCTCAGTGGTTTCTTTTATTATTTCACATCAGAGCCTCGGCTATTCTGAACCAATATTGTGTAAATTGCCAAATTAGGCCTCGATTTCGCATGGTACTCTTTCACTTCTGAGCCCTGTCGATAGTCCAGGCAAAAGATTAGGGCCACATGTAGGGTGATTCTAAAACCGGGAAACACAGCATAATAATTAGAGAGCTGTCTTGTTATGGTGGCATGAGCTGGGCACCACATATTGGCATATCTATGGAAAAAAATCCAATTTTCACTCTGCAACATCGAGTGCACACTAATGTCTGCAAAACACCTGCGGGGTTAACATGCTCGCTACACCCCTAGGTGAATACCTTGAGGGGTGTAGTTTCCAAAATGGGGTCCCTTGTGGAGGGTTTCCACTGTTTTGGTCCCACAGGGGCTTAGCAAATGTGACATTTCTGTACTCAGGAGAAATTGCTTTACAAACGTTGTGGTTCTTTTTTTCCCTTATTTGTTGAGAAAATGAAAAATTTTGAGCTAAAGCTACGTCTTATTTAAGAAAAAGGATTGTTTTTCTTTTCACTGCCCAATTCTATTGAAATCTATGAAACCCCTTTGGGGTCAAAATGCTCACTACACTCTAGATGAATTCCTCAGGGAGTGTAGTTTCCAAAATGAGGTCACTTGTGTGAGGTTTCCACTGTTTTGTCCCTTTGGGGGCTTTGCAAATGCGACCTGGCCTCTGCAAACCATTCCTGCTAAATTTGAGCTCCAAAACCCAAATGGCGCTCTTTCCTTTCTAAGTCCTGCCATGTGTCCAAACAGCCATTTATGACCACAAATTTCGTGGTGCTTTGTCTCCTTTAGTCCTTGTAGAAATGAGAAAAAATTAGCTAAACCTACATTTTCTTTGAAAGAATGTAGATTTTAATTTTCACGGCCTACTTACAATAATTTCTGCAATAAACCTGTGGGGTCAAAATACTCATTATACCCCTAGATAATTTCCTTGAGGGGTCTCGTTTCCCAAATGGTGTCACTTTTGGGGAATTTCCACTGTTTTGGCACCGCAAGAGCCCTTCAAACCTAAAATATTTTCTAATAAAATGAAGGCCCCAAAATCCACTAGGTACTCCTCTGCTTCTAAGGCCGGTGCTTCAGTCCATTAGCACACTAGGGCCACATGTGGGATATTTCTAAAAACTGCAGACTCTGGGCAATAAATATTGAGTTGCATTTCTCTGGTAAAACCTTCTGTGTTACAAAAAAAATGGATTAAAATAAATTTCTGCAAAAAAAAGTTTGTACATTTCACCTCTACATTGCTTTAATTCCTGTGAAACGTCTAATGGGTTAAGAAACTTTCTAAATGCTGTTTTTAATACTTTGAGGGGTGAAGTTTTTAAAATGGGGTGACTTATTGTGGGGTTTCTATTATATCAGGCCTTCAAAGCCACTTCACAACTGAAATGGTCCTTCAAAAAGTAGCCTTTTGAAATTTTCTTGAAAATGTGAGCAATTGCAGCTAAAGTTCGAAGTCTTGTAACGTCCTAGAAAAATAAAACGATATTAAAAAAAACAATGCCGATCCAAAGTAGACATATGGGGATGTTAATTAGCAACTATTTCATGTGGTATAACTGCCTGTCTTACAAGCAGAAACATTTAAATTTAGAAAAATGCTAATTTTTTTCCACTACATTTTGGTGTTTTTCCACAATTAAATACTGAATGTATCGAGCAAATTTTGCAAGTAACAGAAAGTCCAATGTGTCTCGAGAAAACAATCTCAGAATTGCTTGGATAGGTGAAAGCATTCCAAAGTTATTACCACATAAATTGGAACATGTCAGATTTGAAAAATGAGGCTCTGTCATGAAGGTCAAAAGTGGCCATTAGTCGAAAACAGGCTGTGCCATTAAGGGGTTAAAGTTCTCTTCTGTACATTGGGCACTAGCTTTTTTTTTTAAACTGATATTATTACGTTTTATTAAAAAAAAATTTCCTTCACAAATGAACAGAGGAACTAATCGTTTGTAAAATGTCAGCATGGCATACCATATTCAAGAGTTATGAAGAAAAGACATGCACTACCTCCACTTTATTTTACTTACCCCTTAGGCTAAGTTCACACTTGTGTTGTATAATCCGTTACTCTGATCCTTTTTTAGATTAGAATAAGGCTAAAGTTACACTTTTGGTGTATAATCCTTTACTTCCATCAGTTTTTAGATCAGAATAAGGCTAAGTTCACACTAGCGTTAGTATACGTTTACCACTCTTCCGTCAGAGGAAGAGAGAATCCAAAGACTAAACAGAAAGCAACGGTTCCGTTAGAATTACCATTGATTTCAATGGTAATTGTTTTGTTTCAGTTACTTTCCGTTTGTCTCCATTCGCTAAGTTTTCATGTTTTTTTTTACGGAAGCAAAAGTGCAGAACTTTTGTTTCCGTGAAAAAAACAGAAACCTAGCAAACGGAGACAAATGGAAAGCAACTGAAACAAAAGAATTACTCCTGAAATCAATGGTAATTCTAAGGGTATGTGCACACACACTAAATACGTCCGTAATTGACGGACGTATTTCGGCCGCAAGTAGTGGACCGAACTCAGTGCAGGGAGCCGGGCTCCTAGCATCATAGTTATGTACGATGCTAGGAGTCCCTGCCTCTCCGTGGAACTACTGTCCCGTACTGAAAACACGATTACAGTACGGGACAGTTGTGCTGCAGAGAGGCAGGGACTCCTAGCATCGTACATAAGTATGATGCTAGGAGCCCGGCTCCCTGCACTGTGTTCGGTCCGGGACTTGCGGCCGAAATACGTCCGTCACTTACGGACGTAATTAGTGTGTGTGCACATACCTTAACAGAACCGTTGCTGCATACTAACGCTAGTGTAAAAAAAGCCTCAGATCAGTTAAAAATCTCTAAATTCATAACTTAGATGTGATCGTTAAACAGGCGGATCCTGCGTGTCAGAGACACCCAGGATCTGCCAACACTAAGCCCGTCAGGCTGTATCTTAAAAAGTAAAACACATTTTTAATAAAAAGTATTTACAAAGTTACACAAAACACACTGATATATCTTTTTTTATTAAATAAAATAATAACTTGCCTTTCAAAGGTTTACATAGCCTTTAAGGCTAAGTAGACAGCACTTTATCTTAGTTGTAGTATCCTGCAAAAAACGAATGTTGTACTATTCTATTTGAAACCTGTACAATATTGTATGGAAGCTTTAAGATGCAGAACATAGTCTAGGCTAATTATTTCCCTACTTTCAGGTTCACACAGTGTTTTTTGTTTTTTCGTTTAAAACCCACATAGAAAACTCTACTTTCTTTAATGGTGTTTTTATTGACCTTTTCTTTTAAATAGTGGTAAGGCCATCTTCAGATGTGGTGGATTTTTTTCAGCTGAAAATGTTGCTGAAGATTCTTTGCGAATTTGAGTAACATTTTCATATTTGACAGGTAATTCAGACGTTGTGGATATCACAGCAGACTTGCTTCAAATTTCAGCCTTTGCAATGCAAAGGCTGAAATCTCCAGTGAAATTCCGCTTCTTCTCCGCAACATAATGAGCATGCTGCACAGGGAAAATTCTGCACAGTTATTTTCCGCAACTTCTAAACTAAGCTTCCTACAAATGTATAGAAACAAATTTAAAAAACGGCTGCTGCAGAATTCCACTGCGAACTGTCCACAGCAGAATTCAACAGCAATTCCGCCACGCCTGAATATGCCCTAATAGTGGTTTCCTTTTAATAGTGGTAATAATGGTATATTTTGCACCAATGAGTTGAGAGGGCAGTTGGCCAGAATGGCACCTAACTTATTAAAAGGCACATACCTCTTAATACTGTAAATCTGGTGCATTTGGAATTGTCTGATTGAATTTCTTTTTACCTCTGCTCTGAAAAGCCGTACATTTGCGTCACAAATTTGTGCCTTCTTTATCATTTGCCTTTTATAAACAAATCTAAAAAGCTTGACCATGCTCACTTTTCTCGCCTTTTTGTAGTGAGAAGAAAAAAGATACAATTTTGGCATACATTTAGTTTTTTTAACTTCTGTTTAACCCCTTAAGGACGCAGCCTAGTTTTGGCCTTAAAGAGACTGTCACCACATTATAAGTGCCCTATCTCCTACATAAGGAGATGGGCGCTGTAATGTAGGTGACAGTAATGCTTTTTATTTGAAAAAACGATTTTTTTTCACAAAGTTAGGAGCGATTTAAGTTTATGCTAATGAGCTTTCTTAATGCCCAAGTGGGCATACTTTTACTTTCGACCAAGTGGGCGTTGTACAGAGGAGTGCATGACGCTGACCAATCGGCATCATGCACTCCTCTCCATTCATTTACACTGCACTAGCGATATAGATATATCGCTATGTTCAGCCTCATACACAAGCCCTAACATTACTACAGTGTCCTGATAATGAATACACATGAAATCCAGACTGGACGTCATGTGTACTCAGAATCCTGACACTTCTGACTCTCTCTCATTGATATATTGTGTCATCCCTTATCGCCCTCTTATAGCAGACTTTGCACCTCTTTTGACTTTTTCCCTTCTTGACAGTTTGGGGAACTTCTCCTTGAAAGTGTTGCCGCCCTGGTACGATGTGTGTGGCCCCGCTTCCAGAAGTACTGGGTGTCCCCCCTTCTTGGTCCCTAAAGATTAGGTTCTTGATAATCACCTCTTGAAATTCCAGAAAAGTTCCCCTCTGGCCTGTACATCGACGTAGCACGTACGCATTGTACAATGCCATCTGTATGATGTGCCCGGCCAGCTTCTTATACCACACCGCATGCCGCTGTAGGGCTTCAGGACTTGATCTGACAAGTCCACCCCTCCCATGTACCTATTGTAGTCCAGGATGCAGTCTGGTTTGGGGGTAGCCTTTCCTTCATATATCCTAAATCTGTAGGTATACCCTGATGCACTGTCGCACAGCTTATACATCTTCACGCCATACCTTGCCCTCTTACCCGGCAGTTACTCGCGGAATTGAACCCTCCCTTTAAAATGTACCAGGGACTCATCAATAGAAATACACTTCTCGGGGTGTATGCTTGGGAAAACCGGGCACTGAAACGGTCTAATAGGGGTCTCCATTTATACAAATGGTCAAAACTGGGGTCATCTCGGGGTGGGCACTGCTCATTATCAGTATAATGTAAGAAGCGAAGTATTGCCTCATTTATTTATTTTTTTAGGTTAGAGTTCAGTTCTGAAGTTGCTTTGTGGGGCCCATATATTAGAAACCCCTATCAAACACCCCATTTTAGAAACTAGACCCCACAAAGTATTCACAACAGCATTTAGAAAGTTTATGAACCCTTTAGGTGTTTCACAGAAATTTAGAGCAAAATAGAGGTGAAATTGTCATTTTTTTTTTTGTCAGAAAATCCTCTTTATACCATTTTTTTTATAACACAGAAGGCTTTACCAGAGAAACACAACTTAATACGTATTGCCCAGATTCTGCAGTTTTGAGAAATAACCCACATGTGGCCCTGGTGCAGTAATGGACTGAAGCACCGGCCTCCGAAGCAAAGGAGGACCTAGTGGATTTTGAGGCGTCTTTTTTATTAAGCACCATGTCCGGTTTGAAGAGGTCTTGTGGTGTCAAAACATTGGAAACCCCCCAAAAGTGACCCCCAATTTGGAAAATAGACCCCTTGAGGAATCCATTGTAGTTTTCTTGGGGGTGCATGCAGCTTTTTGATCAGTTTTTATTCTATTTTTAGGTGGCGTGGTCACTAAAAAACAGCAATTGTACTATTGTTTTTTCATTCTATTTTTTTTTACAGCGTTCACCGTGCGCTATAAATGACATATTCACTTTATTCTGCGGGGCGATACGATTACGGCGATATCCTATGTTTATAGGTTTTTTTTATGTCTTATGGCGTTTGCACAATAAAATACGTTTTGCAAAAAATAATTCACTTTTTGTGTTACCTTATTCTAAGAGCCAGAACGATTTTATTTTTCAATCAATAAAGCCGTGCGAGGACTTATTTTTTGTGTAACGAACTGTAGTTTCGATCAGTACCAATTTTAGGTACATGCGACTTTTTGATCTCTTTTTATTCCATTTTTTGGGAGGTGAAGTGACCAAACAATTGTGATTGTGGTACGGTTTATTATTATTTTCTTTTACGGTGTTCACCGTGCGGGATAAATAACGAAATAATTTTGTAGTTCAGGCCGTTACGGACACGGCGATACCAATTATGTATAGTTTATTTGTTTGTTTATATATTTTTATTAATAATAAATGACTGATAAGGTGAAAAGGTGGATTTTTACTTTTATCACTTTTAAAACTGTTATTTTCTTATTTTTACACATCTTTTTTTTACTTTTTTTTTACTTTATTACTTTGTCCCACTAGGGGACTTGAGGGCAGGAGGCCCTGATCGCAATTCTAATACACTGCACTACATGCGTAGTGCAGTGTATTAGAACTGTCAGCTACTCACTGACAGCAAGCAGTGTCCGGTTGCCATAGTCACCATCACCGGCCGCTATCATGTAGCAGGCCGGTGATGGCAGATTAACCCCTAAAAAGGCGCGATCTCTATAGAACGCGGCTTTTATGGTAGCTGTATCGTTCGCGCTCCATGACCTAATAGTACGTCTCGGGAGTAACGGCCGTTACGGCCGTCCTCCCGACACATACAGGAGCTGAGACAGCTGCTGTCTCGTACAGCAGCTGTCACAGCTCCTACAGCGGGGACCGATCGCTGTAGGAGCTGTGACAGCTGCTGTACGAGACAGCAGCTGTCACAGCTCCTGTATGTGTCGGGAGGACGGCCGAAACGGCCGTTACTCCCGAGACGTACTATTAGGTCATGGAGCGCGAACGATACAGCTACCATGACCTAATAGTACGTCCAGGAGCGGGAAGGGGTTAACCTCTGCAATTTTCATCAAAATAAGGTGTAAACAGAATAATAAATGTGGACCAATGCATTTTTGTATTTCTTTTTTTTTTTGCGGTTTTTATGGCATATTAAAATGTCTTTAGAGAGTCATTTAGAGAGTAATTAAACTGTGACATGTCAGAAGTTTTAATTGGTGGATGTCCGAGCACTGAGACCCCCAACGATCGCTAAATTTAAGTGGCAGAGGCACTCGGGTGAGTGCTGTGTTATTTAGCTTCTGATCGACTTTTCTCTGCTTTCCTCAGACCGGTGTATGGGCTTAATAGATTAGCACGTACACTGCTTGCTCGGCAGGAAAGGCGATCGGAAAAGAAGTGGCACAGCGTTCACAGCTTCTGTTGCTTGTTTTAGCGATCGGTGTGGGTCTCAGTGCTCGGACCCCCATGGATAAAAACTTCTGACATGCCACTATGACATGTCAAAAGTTTTTTAAATGTTTAGTTACCCTTCAAGTAAAAACACTATGAAAAATACCATACCTAGAGCATGCTGAATTAAAAAAAAAAAAAAATGCAACTGGCTACAAAAATTCCAAAGGAAGAAGAAAACACCATAAACCAAAATTGTATGTGGAAGATGTATCAAGATGTAATTATAGACCAGTAAGCTTAACATCCATTGTGGGGAAAATGTTAGAGCGGCTATTGAGGGACTATTTACAGGATTATGTAACAAAAAATGTATTATAAGTGACAGCCAGCACGGTTTTACAAGAACAGAAGTTGTCAAACCAAACTGATTTGTTTTTATGAAAAGGTGAGCAGAAGCGTAGATAGAGTGGCCACTGTGGCTATAGTGTTTTTGGACTTTGCAAAGGCATTTGACACTGTCCCTCATAGACGTCTAATGGGTAAATTAAGGACTATGGGTTTAGAAAGTATCATTTGTAATTGGATTAAGAATTGGCTCAAGGACCGTATCCAGAGAGTTGTGGTAAATGATTCCTACTCTGAATGGTCCCCGGTTATAAGTGGTATACCCCAGGGTTCCGTGCTGGGACCACTATTATTCAACTTATTTAGTAATGATATAGAGATGGTACTAATAGCACTATTTCTATTTTTACAGATGACACCAAGCTATGGAGTAATGTACAGTCTATGGAGGAGGTTCGTAAATTGCAAGCGGATTTAAACAGTGTTTGGGCATCCACTTGGCAAATGAATTTTAAAGAGGCTCTGTCACCTCATTATAAGGTCCCTATCTTGTACATAATGTGATCGGCGTTGTAATGTAGATTACAGCAGTGTTTTTTATTTAGAAAAACTATCAATTTTGACGGAGTCATGACCTATTTTCGATTTATACTAATGACTTTTTTAATGCCCAACTGTTTTTTTTTTTGCTTTTGACCAAGTGGACGTTGTAAAGAGAAGTGTATGACGCTGATGAATCAGCGTCATACACTTCCCTGCATTCATGTACTCAGCAGATAAGTGACATTCATTCATGCACTCAGCAGATAAGTGACAGCACATCATGATCTAGCAAGATCATTATCTGCTGATCACATGAATGGAGAGAAGTGTATGAAGCTGATTGGTCAGCGTCATACACTTCTCTTTACAACACCCACTTGGTCAAAAGCGCCCAGTTGGGCATTAAGAAAGTCATTAGTATAAATCTAAAATAGGTCATAACTCCGTCAAAATTGATTGTTTTTCTAAATAAAAAACACTGCTGTAATCTACATTACAACACCGATCACATTATGTAGCAGATAGGGCACTTATAATCTGGTGACAGAGCCTCTTTAATGTAGATAAAAGTTATGCCTCTGGGTACCAACAATCTGCATGCATCATATGTACTAGGGGGAGCTATACTGGGGGATTTACTTGTTGAGAAGGATCTGGGTGGACTTGTAAATCATAAACTAAATAACAGCATGCAGTGTCAATCAGCTGCTTCAAAGAACAGCAAGATATTGTTGTGTATTAAAAGAGGCATGACTCGCGGGACAGGGATGTAATATTAACACTTTACAAAGCATTAGAGAGGCCTCATCTAGAATATGCAGTTCAGTTCTGGGCTCCAGTTCATAGAAGGGATGCCCTGGAGTTGGAAAAAAATACAAAGTAGAGCAACGAAGCTAATAAGGGGCATGGAGAATCTAAGTTATGAGGAAGATTGAAATAATTAAACCTATTTAGCCTAGAAAAAAAGACGACTAATGGGGGACATGATTAATTTATATAAATATATTAATGGCACATACAAAAAATATGGTGAAATCCTGTTCCATGTAAAACCCCCTCAAAAGACAAAGGGGTACTCCCTCCATCTGGAAAAAAAAAAGGTTCAACCTGCAGAGGCGACAAGTTTTCTTTACTGTGAGAACGGGGAATTTATGGAATAAGGGGCAGGAGCTGATCACAGCAGGGACAGTAGATGGCTTTATAAAAGGCGTAGATAATTTCCTAAAACAAAAAAAAATATTAGCTCCTATGTGTAGAAATTTTTCCCTTCCCTTTTCCCATCCCTTGGTTGAACTTAATGGACATGGGTCTTTTTTCAACCGTGCTAACTATGTAACTATGTAACTGGTGCAAAGGAAAAGCGACCTGATTGGTTACTATGGGAAACTACTCCACTTTTCCTTTGTACCAGTACATCTCCTTCTATGTGTGTAGAGATGTCCATATGTTACTACAGTCCATTAAAAATACATCTGGCACCACAGATCTTGGATAACAAAAATTCCTCTTAAAAAAAAAAAGTGCATCTTAAAACAGCTTGAAAGAAAGCGCACCAAAACTCTACGCGTGGGTTTGGCCTTAAACATTTGCTAAATCTTCCTTAGCTTGAGCTAGTTTATAATGAAGAGCAATAACTAGTTATTGTACATGAATCTTTTCATACAAATCTATCTATAGTTGTTATAGATGGCTGTTGTTTGTAAAAAAAAATTGGGGCAGATCTATACTTGTATTTATTCAAGTTTTCTAGCGTAAATACACTACCGTTCAAAAGTTTAGGGTCATTTAGAAATTTCCTTATTTTTGAAAGAAAAGCACAGTTTTTTTCAATGAAGATAACATTAAATTAATCAAAAATACACTCTATACATTGTTGATGTGCTAAATGACTATTCTAGCTGCAAACGTCTGGTTTTTAATGCAATATCTACATAGGTGTATAGAGGCCCATTTCCAGCAACCATCACTCCAGTGTTCTAATGGTACATTGTATTTGCTAACTGTGTTAGAAGGCTAATGGATGATTAGAAAACACTTGAAAACCCTTGTGCAATTATGTTAGCACCGCTGTAAACAGTTTTGCTGTTTAGAGAAGCTATAAAACTGACCTTCCTTTGAGCTAGTTGAGAATCTGGAGCATTACATTTGTGGGTTCGATTAAACTCTCCAAATGGCTCGAAAAAGAGAGCTTTCATGTGAAACTCGACAGTCTATTCTTGATCTTAGAAATGAAGGCTATTCCTTGCGAGAAATTGCCAAGAAACTGAAGATTTCCTACAACGGTGTGTACTACTCCCTTCAGAGGACAGCACAAACAGGCTCTAACCAGAGTAGAAAGAGAAGTGGGAGGCCTCGCAGCACAACTGACCAACAAGACAAGTACATTAGAGTCTCTAGTTTGAGAAATAGACGCCTCACAGGTCCTCAACTGGCAGCTTCATTAAATAGTACCCGCAAAACGCCAGTGTCAACATCTACAGTGGAGAGGCAACTCCGGGATGCTGGCCTTCAGGGCAGAGTGGCAAAGAAAAAGCCATATCTGAGACTGGCTAATAAAAGGAAAAGATTAATATGGGCAAAAGCACACAGACATTGGACAGAGGAAGATTGGAAAAACGTGTTATGGGCAGATGAATCGAAGTTTGAGGTGTTTGGATTACACAGAAGAACATTTGTGGGACGCAGAACAACTGAAAAGATGCTGGAAGAGTGCCTGACACCATCTGTCAAGCATGGTGGAGGTAATGTGATGGTCTGGGGTTGCTTTGGTGCTGGTAAAGTGGGAGATTTGTACAAGGTAAAAGGGATTTTGAATAAGGAAGGCTATCACTCCATTTTGCAACGCCATGCCATACCCTGTGGACAGTGCTTGATTGGAGCCAATTTCATCCTACAACAGGACAATGACCCAAAGCACACCTCCAAATTATGCAAGAACTATTTAGGGAAGAAGCAGGCAGCTGGTATTCTATCTGTAATGGAGTGGCCAGAGCAGTCATCAGATCTCAACCCCATAGAGCTGTTGTGGGAGCAGCTTGACCGTATGGTACGCAAGAAGTGCCCATCAAGCCAATCCAACTTGTGGGAGGGGCTTCTGGAAGCATGGGGTGAAATTTCCCCCGATTACCTAAGCAAATTAACAGCTAGAATGCCAAAGGTCTGCAATGCTGTAATTGCTGCAAATGGAGCATTCTTTGACGGAAGCAAAGTTTGAAGGAGAAAATTATTATTTTAAATAAAAATCATTATTTCTAACCTTGTCAATGTCTTGACTATATTTTCTAGTCATTTTGCAACTCATTTGATAAATATAAGTGTGAGTTTTCATGGAAAACACAAAATTGTTTGGGTGACCCCGAACTTTTGAACGGTAATGTACATTTAAAAATATTGCATTTCTGTCAAACACCATAATTATTAAGCCTCTAGTGATCTTTTTCATAAAAATGTGTCGGAAAAAGTGTGATTTGCTTCAGTGTCACACTGAGATTTTATATACTTCATAGAGAACACCGGTATTGATAAATCTCTCCCTTTGTGTTTTAGACTTACTGGCCATTTTAACAAATACAATATGAGCATGGACCTGAATGCTTAGTGTTACCGAGGCTGTCTAACATAAAACTGCCCCTGTTCCCCAGTCAGATCTCAGTTGTGAAAAATGAAACCTACTTTGTGATTGGTTGGCATAGACCATGTACTGCTGTATAATGTTTCTTCAGGTGCCAGAGATATTCTCCCCTAGAAGCAATCAAATGTCACCTCAATAATATCTCAGTAATGTGGCATGCAATGGAGCATTCCACATTTGTATATTTTAACAAAAGCTTTACCAAGCCAACTGAAACCTCTGTATGAAATTGGAGATATACGGTGGTACAGTAAGGGCCCTTTTACACCGGCCAATTATCGGGCAAACGAGCGTTCACAAAACGCTCATTCCCGATAATGTAAACAAGGCAATGGTTAGCCAAATGAAAGAGCAAACGCTCATTAATCGGCTGATTGTATAGTTTACACAGCCTAAAATATTATCGTTGTCAGCAGCACATCTCCCCGTGTAAACAGGGAGATGCGCTTCCCACATGATAAAAATGTATGGGGACCAGCGAAAGGAGTAACAAGCGTCCCCATACATTACAGATAATAGCTCCTTGTGAAAGGAGCAAACGAGCTCCGTTCAGCAAGCTGTCTCACACAGCACACGAACCCATTGATTTCTAAGGGGATATTCACACATGCATGAGTTTTCACGCAGCAAGTGTCCGTTACGTGAAACTCACTGCATACCCTATATTGGTGCGTTTTCACGTACCTAGTCGCCCATTGATGTCAATGGGTGTGTGGAAACCACAGTCAGCACACAGACGTACATTTGTGTGCTGTCCGTCTTTCACGCATCAATTACATTGAAAAAAAAAGCTTGCGAGTGCGTGAAAAACATATGCCACTCGCAAATCACACTGATGCAAAAACGCAATGCACATGGACAGCTTTACGTGCATTTTTTACGTGCGTAAATCTGTCACACTTGTTTGAATGTAGCCTAAGGCTCGATGCCCCTCTATGGGTGCCCTATTACAGCTCCACACAACACAGAGCCGTAATATGGCAGTATGCTTGAGGCCTTAGTCCATGAGTTGCTAAAAATTCGATTCAGCTGTTTCTTTGTATTCAGATGAATAACAAGGTTTACAAGAATGATTCCTCATCAAAGATTAAACAAAAAAAGAAAAAAGAAATGTAGAACAATATTGTAAAGTGATTAATGTATTATGGCCAGCCATAAGAACTCTCCAATCTCAAATTTGCAAATACCCAATTAAGCTGTCTTTCAAACAAAGCCTCCTCCTGCTTGATTTTGATTTTTTCCTTTCTGAGCATAGAACAGTGATAACTTACACTATCATTGCTGCAAGAAATAAGATAGCAAAACATTGGAAAGACCCCTCACCACCTTCTTTACCAGAAATTGTTAACCCCTTCCCTCCATTTTTCGTATTTTCACTTTTGTTTTTTCCTCCCCACCTTCCAAAAGCTATACTTTTTTTATTTTTCCCTTGATATAGACATATGAGGGCTTGTTTTTTGCGGGACAAGTTCATCAGGCGGTAAAAACGACATCCTCACCTTAGTCTACAGGTTGATACGATTACGGCGATACCAAACATATTCTGCGAGCCATTATTTTTAAATTTTTCTATTAATTTAGCAGTGTGAGGGCTTACATTTTGCTGGGAAAGCTGTAGTTTTCACTGATATTATTTTGGGGTACATGCAAAATTTTGATCACTTTTTATTCCATTTTTTTTGAGAGGTAAGGTGACCAAAAAACAGAAATTTGCGGTTTATATATATATATATATATATATATATATATATATATATATATATATGTATATATGGACCTGGCGATACCAGTTTTGTTAACTTTTATTTTTTTTTATTGATTTTGAGAAAAAATATGAATAGGGGGGTTTTTTGTACTTGATTTAACAGTTTTTTACTTTTTTTTATTAGTCCCCCTAGGGGCCTTGAAGCAGCGATCGTTGGATCACTTACATGATATACTAATGTATTGCAGTACATCGTGATTCTGACAGTCTCCTTTGAAGCCCTGACAGAGCAAAGGAGTACAAAGATGGTGGACCTGGGGGCATTTATTAGGCCCCCAGGCTGCCATAACAACCATTGAAACAGGCCGATCGTGCCGAAGGGGGGCGCAACGGCTTGTTTGAGGGGGCACCTCTCTGATTCTAACAATTTAAATGCCGCGGTCATGATTGACCGCGGCATTTAAGGTGATAAACAGGTGTTAAACAGGCGGAATCAAAGTGATCTTTGATTACGCCTGTGGCAGTGAGGTGTCGGCTGTATAACACCGCCGTCACCTGCTGTGTATGGAGCACGCTCAGCCTGTGAGCGCGCTCCATACTTCTCCTTAACCGTTATCACGTACAGTTACGTGATAATGCATTAATGTTAATAAAAATTGCCTATATCAAAAAATTATAGTTCTTTCTTCCAGTGGATTATTGTAACTGATTAATCCACAGACAGACACATTAGTGAAACTCCATGATACAAAGTTCTCCAAAATGTGTTATATTTGAATCACCTGTAACATGTATTGTTATACTATTCAGCTGTTTCAAGTTATATCACTTTCTGGGAAAATTGGGTTACAGCCAATATATTTGCCAGCAAAACTCCTACATTGTCGCTAGGGATTTGGTTATAGAATGATGCAAAGGTTACAGTCACATCTGGGCCTTGATACCTCTCTGTCATATATAAGAACAGCAGGCTTATAAAAGGACAAACAGAGCAGGGGTGTAGCTAAAAACTCACGGTCCCTGGTGCAAAACTCCTTCTTGGGGCCCCCATCGACTTCTCTTCGTGTCCGACGGCCCGCATCTACTAGCTGCATCGCTGGGTCTCCTAATTGGCATGATGAGACAGCATGTTGTCACTGCAGAATTTAGTATGTCAGTTAACTTCGGACATTTTCTGCATTTGTCTATGAGTTTCAAATTGAATGATCTTCTCTCTCCTGGAAGTTCAGAGAGTGGCCGGCCAGAGAGACAATGACACGCATGGGTTGGTGTTCAAAAGAGTCTCTGCCCACAGGGGGCGATCCATCTTTATTTATAGGAAAATGAGAGTAGGTGGTAACCTTATACTTGCAAACATAAACATTCCATATATGGTAATATCCCAAAACTCCACATATGGTATAATGACAGGAAAGGAGTAGGCTTTGGTTTCAGCCAATCAGCTACAATATGATAATGACTCTGATTCAGGCAATAAGAATTATATCAATGCATTATAATAATTCTTCACCCTCCAAGCCCCAGGTGGCCTGAACCTTGTCCCATGGGAAAGACACACATTTCAGATACACAAGTTAATTTGTCTCTACTTCTTATCTCAAAAGAGAATGGAGACTGCAGAGAAGTTTAAATTAATTAAACAGAGGCCTGAATCCAAGGCTGACCTATGGTAAACAGCCATTGTCCATTCGGCCAAGGCTATTTGATCTGCTCCTTAAAAGAGTAATAAAACATTCAATTCAAGAACACATAGCATAGAATTGCTTCAGGACATCTGCTGATATTTACTTTTTACTTATTAACCTCAAGATGGCTCCTTCAGGCCAAAAGATAGATTCCAATGATCCAAAAATGGATGCCTACCATACAAGATGGAGTCCATGCAAAATGTTATCTTTGAAACCTATTCTAATCACTTTCACAAAAGCAATATATGTTCACACATATAAAGATAATTAAAAATATTTTTGACAATTCCCTTCTTTTGAACATAAATTTGCTTAGCTATGTATTCGAATATTCACCCGAGATTACGTTCTGGCTAGATCCCCTAGACCAGGGCATCCCATGCCATTCACCGCGAGATGAATACTCAGGATACGTGTCTAGCAATAGGTGCGTGCACAGCGTTACATACTGTACACACCTGAAGAGTTAGGGAATTACAGGTTTCACAATTCGGGCAATACCATCTCTCTTGGTGGTTTTCTACGGCTTGACAGATGACTTTATCAGGTATGGAAGCATTTAGTGTCACGTAAACAGGTGGCTCTGAATGTTTCCTCCCTCCTCGGTTCTTAGGGTGGTGGGTGGTCTGGACCACATGAACTTTAATATCCTGTGCTGTTCTCTTAACTTTTGTTATTCTTCTAATCAAACATATTGCAAGTTTGAACAAAATATATCCCATTAAAACAAAACCCAATACCTGTACAGCCACATGAGTTATACCAGAAACCCAGCCTCCAATTCCTTTAAACCAATTGGCTGGGTTTAACCAGCTCAACCAGTCAGGCCAATCAAGATTCCAGTCCTCTTTAGAATTAGCTTTCCTAAATACTTCCTTTACCTTCTGGGCTTGTTCTATGTCATGCTTTACCTGTACCAGTCCTGAGGGATCTACATAATGGCAACAGGCTGGTCCAACAATTTGACACATACCCCCTTGCGATGCAGTTAAATAATGAAGTACCATAGTGTGTTGGTTGGTTACTAAGACTAATTGTCCTATGATGGCTGATGTTATGTTTAAACTATCGAATATATAATCAGTTACATTATCAAATAGCTCGGCCAATCTTTCTATATTGTGAGCATTCTTTATAGATAAGCCTGAAAGTGTTAATGCTAGGCCGAACTTTTCCTGCCATGGTACATGTACTAATGGCCTGGCCTTCTTTTGTACTTCCCTTTTTAATAACATGTGTTGGGGAACATTAGCATAGGGGAAATCTTTATCTTCCCATACCCAAGTAGCTGGTTGTATCCTTGCTAAGGTACATACTCCTGGTCTCCTGGGTGGCAACCACTTATATGCTTTATGCCCACATATGAAGTATATGTTGGGTGGAAGCACATCTCCTGAGTGATTAAACACTCCTGCAATCCAGGAGGACAAAATTATGTCCCGTCCGGTGGCATTTATTGATGCCACCTCTTTATCAGTTAGATTACCTTTTATTGCATGATCTAGGCCCTGCGTTAACCATTTACTAGCAGTCTCGGAGCACTGGGTGCTGCCAGCTGCTACTCTTATCCCCACACAGGATACAGATTTCATGTAATTTCCCTCACAATCGGTGAGGTTCAGAGCATCAAACAATATGTCATTTCTTATTGGCCGACTTATGTTTACGCATTCACACACAGTGTCATTGGGATAACAGTTAATCATGTACTGTGATACCCCTGGCCTGAGATCTATTTTCCCGAGCGCTTTCCTCTTTGAGTATGTTGCACGGTTAAACAACAGCCAAGGATCTGATATCCATGCTGCTATTATAAGAGGGACAACTCGAGAAGAGTTAGGGTTATGCGCTAGGAAAAAGAGATGGGGCTGCAAAGATAAGGCAATAACTTCATCTATCCCCAGAGGTATTGCTAAATATGGCATCGTTTTTGAAGAAAGTGGGGAATGAGTACATATCCAACAGTCAGACAAGTTCGTTAATGCTGATATCACTTGATGATGCTTGATAAATTTGTTATCAAACTCCTCCTTTAGCACGTCATTTAGACCATAGATCGAGATGACAGAGAAGATGGTCAGCTGGAGCTGGAAGAGACCCATGGTTCAGCGTCGTTGTTGAGGACCTTTTTGCAGTGACTGGCGTGAATCCAAGTTGCCTTTCCCTCCAATTTAACGGATGTGGAAGTTGTGAGTTGGACTTGGTACGGACCGTCAAAACGAGGCTCTAGTGCTTTACGGACGTGTCTCTTTAAACACACCCAGTCCCCTGGCTGCAAACAATGTCCTCCTTCCACTGAATTAGGATCTGGAATAGAATCATAAACATATTTATGCATCTGTGTAAGTTGTTTCTGCAAAGCTCCTACATAACTAGTGAGGTCAGAATGCAAGGTTTGGACTTGTTGTGGAAAGTAAAGTCCTGTCCTAGGGGCTTGACCAAACAGTATTTCAAAGGGACTTAATCCACTTCTCTTTTGTGGGGTACTCCTTACTGAGTAGAGTGCAATGGGCAGACACTCAGTCCATGGTTTATGGGTTTCAGCCATGGCCTTCTGGATTTTTTACTTCAAAGTCCCATTCAACCTTTCTACCTTCCCACTGCTCTGGGGATGATACGGGGTGTGAAAAGCCTGTTCTATACCCAGGGCCTGCAAGATTTCTTGGAGTACCTCTCCAGTAAAGTGAGTTCCTCTATCACTTTCTATTGTCTCAGGGACCCCATATCTACACACCACTTCTGAGAGCAGTTTTTTAGCAGTTACTTTTGCTGTGGCCCTCGTTACTGGCCACGCCTCAGGCCACCCAGAGAACAGATCTACACAGACTAGTACATATTCATGCTGTCCCACCTTTGGTAACTGAATATAGTCAATCTGCAATCGCTGAAATGGGTAGTCTGCCTTTACCATATGCTTTTTTGCAACCCGCACAGTTTTGCCTATGTTATGGCAGGCACATATCATGCACCCCTGGACAAATCTGGCAGCAGCACTACTGAAACCTGGGGCTACCCACCATTTGGTCACCATTGCACACATTCCTTCTCTTGACACATGCGTTGGTCCGTGCATTAGTTGGGTTATCATGGGGAAGAGGACTCTGGGTAGGCACATCCTGTTACCCACCTTCCATATTCCATCCTCCCCTTCACTGGCACCTTTTGTCTGCCAATGTTCTTTTTCCTCTTTTGTGGCTTGACTTTGTAATCTACTTAATATTATCATGTCTATGGGACCAGATACTATGCTGGTCAGGAATACTACGTCCTCCTCTATGAGGGACATGAGAGCCTCGTCTGCAAGTCTATTTCCCCTCGCTTCGGGGGTAGTTTCTCTAGTGTGGGCTTGCACTTTGAGTATACCTACCTGCTTTGGCAGTGTCAGAGCCTCAAACAGTTCTCTCACTCTCTCAACATTATTTATGGGTTTACCCGTTGACCCTACAAAATCTCTGCTCCTCCAGATTGGGCCATAATCATGTGCAATACCAAAAGCATATCTAGAGTCAGTATATATATTTGCGGTTTTACCTTCAGCCAGTCTACACGCCTCAGCGAGTGCCTTCAACTCCGCCTCCTGTGCTGACACGGAGGATGGGAGTGGTTGTTTCTTTATTACCTCTGTTTCGGTGGTGACAGCATACCCAGTCTTGTAGCATCCTTCATGGTGGTACCTGGAACCATCTACAAAAAACTCAAAATCTGCATTAGATATTGGATCCTCTGTTACATTTTCTAATGTTTTCATCTCTATTTTCATTAATTCAAGACAATTATGTTGATGGTCGGTGTACTGGGGAATCAAATGTGCTGGGAAATCAACTTCCCACCAGGGTGGAAATTCACTGTCTGCTGTTTCCTGTGACTTATCCCATTCCCTCTCAAATGTTTCCCATTGGTCATGTAACCTATCCCTCTCTTCCTCCTCTGTTGGACCCTGCGGAAGCAATGTAGCAGGGTTTAACACTGTACATCTCTGTATGGTTAGGTTAGATGGGGTAAGGAGACTTGTCTCATACTTAGTGAGACGTGAAGTAGACATATGTTTGGTGTGTGTTTGATTAAGAATCTCACTAACTGCATGAGGTACCATGAGAATTAGAGGGTAGTCTAGCACTATGTCTGTTGCTTTGTCTTTGAGTAGGGCAGCCGCTGCTACTGCACGGATACAGGATGGTGACCCACGTATGACAGGATCAAGTCTGCCAGAGTAATAGGCCACAGGACGCTGCTTCCCTCCATGGAGTTGAGTGAGAACTCCCTGGGCATGTCCTCTGGTCTCATGGCAAAACAGGAAGAAGGGCCTGGTATAGTTAGGGAGGCCTAATGCTGGGGCAGAAACAATAGCATGTTTCAGACAGTTAATTGCTTCAACTTCTTCCCCAGTCAAAGTGAAGGGTTGCCGCCCTATCGCATCGTATAGGGGTTGCATAAGGGCAGAGGCAGAGGGCACCCATTCTCTACAATATCCTATGAGACCCAAAAAGGTACGAAGTTGTTTGGCATTCTTTGGGAGAGGGGCGTTTAAAATTGTATCACGCCTTTCCTGGGAAAGGTGCTTTGTACCTTGTGAAATACAATGGGCAAGGAAGGTGACTGTAGGAAGACAGAACTGAAGTTTGTCCCTAGATGCTTTACATCCATTAGCTGCAAGATATATCATAAGAGAAATTGAATCCTCCTGACACTCTTCAGCAGAGAAACAACAAAGTAACAAATCATCAACATATTGTAAAAGAGAACTTTGTTCATATTTAGGAGCCCATCCTTGGAGCACCTGCAACAGTGCCTGGTTATATTGAGTGGGGGAGTTTTTCCCACCCTGAGGCAGACATGTCCAGCAATACTGTTGTCTATCGTAGGTAAAGGCAAACAATAGCTGACTCTCTTCACTGAGAGGTACTGAAAAGAAGGCGTTTGCTAAATCAATAACAGAGAAGCACTTAGAATTAGAGGGTATCTGTGACAACAGTGTGTGTGGATTGGGGACAACTGGAGTGTCTGCTTCTGTGATCTGATTGATGGCTCTTAAGTCATGAACCATCCTATAAGTATCAGGTTCTCCTTTAGGTGTCTTTTTCCTGACAGGGAACAAGGGTGTGTTGTAAGGAGATACACATTTCTTCAATATCCCTGCTTGCAAATACTCTCGTATCTGGATGTCAATATTTTGCAACTGTGGGAGGCTTAGGGGGTATTGCTTTAACTGAGGTTTGGGGCTGTTGGCAATCCTTTTAACAGTCACAGGGGCCACAGGCATGCGTCCCACGTCTGTTTTACTCTGTGCCCAGAAGGAGGATGGGACCGCCCTCAACAATTCCTGAGGTGTGGGGTCCTCCACTCCGTGCAATCCCCCATAGAGTATAGCACATAAAAAATTTAGAGTGTCATCTGTTAAAGGGCTAGTAACTTCAATTTGTCCATCAGGCTTATATCGGATGACAGCCTGAATTGCTTCAAGGATGTCAGCCCCAATAAGATTGACTGGACAAGTTTCTGACACCAAAAACTTAGCAACAAGCTCTTGAGAATGCTGTAATCTTATTTTAAGAGGTTTAGTCTCCTGTAAAGTAACAGCAGTGCCTGCAAGACCTGTACCAGGTAATTGAGTGGAGGTCATGTGATGAGGTGGCACAATGCCAGATGACAAAATAGAACGGCTCGCCCCTGTATCGACTATACAATCTATGTGTTCACCCCATGGTAACTGTAAATCTAATATAGCGGACGGTCCAATTTTATCTGGTACTTGCAGGGCCGCTACTGTTACTTGAGGAGACACACAGGGGCTGCCCAATCCCTATGGAGACTGGGCTTCATCTTCCCCTGTGTGAACCCTCTGGTTTTGGGGCTTTCTAGGATGGTTACAGTCCTTTATGAAATGACCTTCCTCACCACAGTTATAACATACTCTGGGACCTTGCAGTCTTTGACCTTGGGGCCTACGGTAACCCTTCTTTTGAGGAATCTTTTGGATTTCTTGGTCTGGCTTGACTAGCATGACCATCTGGACTGTGGTGGGTTTCTTACGTTTACGCAGCTGCTCTTCTAATCCCTTAACCACTTGCAAGGATTGACTGACATCTACCTCCCAACATTCTGGCCGTAACTTAAATAACTCATCTGGCAGAGATGCCCTGAGACCATTTATAAAACAGCTTCTAAACAATCCTTTATCTCTGGGCGTATCAAGATCATGATCCTGATCTACAAAAGCCATCTGCAATCTAGTATGGAAATTCTGTGCTGTCTCATCAGTCTCTTGTCTGAGGGTTTGTACACTAAAACTCCCACTTTGGATTTTGTTATCCACCCAGCCTTTGAGAACCTCCAGGAACTGATCTCCAGAGTCCTCAGTTTCAACAAGGGTGGTTTCGTACCCTGTTTTATGGTGTTCCACTTGTTTGAGAAACGGGAGACCCCTTGCGGCTGAGATTAAACTAGCCAGGTCAGCCCATGTAGCCTTATAGGTTTCTCTTAACATGTGGAATTTTCTATAAAACCCCACTGGATCTTTGTAAGGGTCGGGTAAGGAGGAGGCCAAGGTTATTTGTTCTGAAGGTGACCATGGTTTATACCATGTTGTCCATGCAGTTCCTCCAGAAGAACCTTGCGTGGTCTGGGTGATAACAGGGAATGACCTTACAGCAGAATAAGGGCCCGAAATCTGGGGTGGTGATAATGTAGACACCATACTATTAGATGTACTAGTTCCTGTGGGGGCTTTCTGAACCGCCCGTACAGCTGCTGTCAGAGCGCAAGTTATACATTCTTGACTAGTATTTATATTAGTGCCCTGTTGGCAATGAATACATATGCCTGAACCATATTTTTTAGACTGTTTTCTTTGTGTATTTATATAAGGAAGTGGTCCCTGCTGTGCCATACCACTGCTTTCTATATCAGAGGGAGGGGGTTTCGGAAACTGTGGGTAGAGGGAGGGAGCAGAAGGGGTAGGGGTTGAGGTATATGGCATGAGAGATGGAGGTGGCACAAGAGGAGAGGCGAATCTACCATGCCCTCCTGATGCTATGGCCGCATCAGAATCAATCATACGCCTCGCTGTCCTGTCAGCAGTATTATGTTCTTCCTCATCATTTTGGTCATAAAAATAAATCTGCTGTCCTGCCCTCTCCGTTAATCTCTCGGTGTAACCCTCTTCTTTCATTTCTTTTGAGACATTCAACCAGGTTTCCACCTGTTCTCTATAACCTTGTCTATTAATCCAGGGCCCTTCATCTCTCAAGAAATCATCCCATCTAGTATAACTGAGAACTCCATGCTTGGGCATGCCCGCCTTTTTTGTTATTTTCTCCAGGTTCTTTACTGCACCATCCCCGCATCGGTTTTTGACAATATCTGCTGCTGCTTGTCCCCACCCTGTCCCTTGGGTGTCATGCCCTACAACTTGGGCACGCTTTGAATCAGAAGTCCCCATGCCCTCTGCTAGACTTTCGGCTTTCTTAGTCTGTCAATGAGGATTCCCTGGGCACTCTGCTAACTCCTGTGTTTAGTCTGTCCGTAGGGCTCCTCAAAGCACTCTGCTAAATCCTGGGCCTATTTATAGTCTGTCATGGTGGTTTCCCCCAACGCGCTCTGCTAAATATTTTAGACTGTCATGGAGTTTACCCCCCCACGCGCTCTGCTAAATATTTTAGACTGTCGTTGGGCAACCACGTCTCTGATCCAGTCACCTAAACAGCAGCCAAATCACAACTATTGTCAACAAGATCACAATTATTGCAAGTCCCTCGGTGCAGTGTACGTTAACCTACTTTATGTTGTATTTAAAGGGATGTGATTTATAACTATCTCACTGTCTCAGGGGCCCGTGGATATTCTATAAACTTTCTAGTCACAGAGATGTTACTTAATATTCAGCAACTCATTCAGATTGGGCGTCCGAGAATTAGCCCACATACATACTCTTACTTCCGGCCAGGTGCGCCTCCTATGGGTCACAGTCTGGATACGCGAAAGTCCTAACAATCACTTGGGCGGGGATGGTTACCCGTCACTTCTGCAAGGATCAATTTGCAACCTGATCTTAATACACACTAAACCCAGGGGCCGGAGGGAACACTTCGGACAGGCCGTTTAGTGTTTTCTCGGTATTTGGTTGTTTTTGTATGTTTTGGGATCAGAAAACAAACGCTCCCTTATCTCAGCCGCTCACAGATACACTCACAGATTCATTTCTACTCACACACCTATTCCTATAATTCATACATACAACTCATAGACAAATGGTGTTCATAGTTCCCAAATAGTCAAAAGAGACAATACCTGGACGGCAGCTAAAACAAGAAAGAAGTGCACAGTAAGAATAACATTTCTTACTCACCGGTTTTGTGTGCAGTTCTCCGTTATCTTAGCCGTCACCCACCTTCGATTGTCGCCTTCGATCTGTGTTGAGAATCCCGGACAAGAGCCCCCAAGTAATGTCGCTGCAGAATTTAGTATGTCAGTTAACTTCGGACATTTTCTGCATTTGTCTATGAGTTTCAAATTGAATGATCTTCTCTCTCCTGGAGGTTCAGAGAGTGGCCGGCCAGAGAGACAATGACACGCATGGGTTGGTGTTCAAAAGAGTCTCTGCCCACAGGGGGCGATCCATCTTTATTTATAGGAAAATGAGAGTAGGTGGTAACCTTATACTTGCAAACATAAACATTCCATATATGGTAATATCCCAAAACTCCACATATGGTATAATGACAGGAAAGGAGTAGGCTTTGGTTTCAGCCAATCAGCTACAATATGATAATGACTCTGATTCAGGCAATAAGAATTATATCAATGCATTATAATAATTCTTCACCCTCCAAGCCCCAGGTGGCCTGAACCTTGTCCCATGGGAAAGACACACATTTCAGATATACAAGTTAATTTGTCTCTACTTCTTATCTCAAAAGAGAATGGAGACTGCAGAGAAGTTTAAATTAATTAAACAGAGGCCTGAATCCAAGGCTGACCTATGGTAAACAGCCATTGTTCATTCGGCCAAGGCTATTTGATCTGCTCCTTAAAAGAGTAATAAAACATTCAATTCAAGAACACATAGCATAGAATTGCTTCAGGACATCTGCTGATATTTACTTTTTACTTATTAACCTCAAGATGGCTCCTTCAGGCCAAAAGATAGATTCCAATGATCCAAAAATGGATGCCTACCATACAAGATGGAGTCCATGCAAAATGTTATCTTTGAAACCTATTCTAATCACTTTCACAAAAGCAATATATGTTCACACATATAAAGATAATTAAAAATATTTTTGACAATGTCTATAAGACTTATGACCCCCTATACTTCCGCCACTGAATAGGATTAGGTACAGCGACTCAGCAGAAAGTATTATACATGATAGGATTAAATACAGCGGCACAGCAGACAGTATCACACACATGATAGGATTAGATACATCAGATCAACAGACAGCATGTCACGATTCTGGGGTATGTGGACCCAATAGGCAGCTGGCCAAACAACGGTCAATGGAAAGTCTTAGCACAAGAGTACCTGTATGATAGTGCAGACAAACACTAGATGTAGCGGATGCTTTGGCACAGATGATAGGTGGCACAGATGACACTTGGCGTGGCAGATGATGCCTGACGTGGCAGATGACGCTTCGCATGGCAGATGAGACTGGACGTGGCAGATGACACTGGATGTGGCAGATGACACAAACACTAGACTTCAGCTCAGGAACAAACACAGTTACAGGATACAGGATACAGGAAGCAGGATATGAGAACACTGGGAATAGGATATAACTAAGGGACCATTTACTTAAACTAACATGGGAAGACAACAACAACGCTCAGGCACAGGAAGAAGGGCAGGACAGACTTATATGGGACAGGGTGCACAATAATAGGCTGGGGAAGATACTAATGGTGCGCGCGCTGGCCCTTTAAGAGGACACCAGGGAGCGAGCAGTGGACAGAACAGTACATGCCGGCGTCCTCAAGGAGGACGTCGATGCACAGGTAACAGATCTTGGTGGCTGCTAGGAGAAGCCGGATAGCGGCGAACGGCGGCCACCAGCGCTACACAGCATCACACATCATAGGATTAGATACAGCAGTCCAGCAAACAGTATGACACATAATAGGCGTATATACAAGGCCCAGCAGAGTATCACACATGATAGGCTTAGATACAGGGTTTAGCAGACAGTATCACAAATGGTAGGCTTAGATACAGGGCCCAGCAGACAGTATCACACATAATATGCTTAGATAAAGGTTTTAGAAAACAGTACCACACATGATAGGCTTAGATACAGGACCAAGGACAGTATTCACTCCTAATCCAGATCCTCTCTATCTCCGCGAGTCCTGACGCCATTCAGCGTCATGATGTCGTTTGCGGCGCAGGTGATGTTGTGACGCTGAAAGGCATAAGGACCCAGCGCAGGGCCCAGACCTTACTCCAGAGCAGGGAGTGTAAGTATACTGTTACAGTAGTAACAGGGGCCGGTGTAGTTTACTACATAGGTCCCAGCTGCTACAGTAAATTTGTATAGACATGGTGCAGGGGGCCATGGACCCACTGACTTCGGAGCCCGGTTGCAATTTTGAGCGCTGCGAATCATATCATAATACTAACAGAAAAATATTTTTCTGCAGCGAGAGCTATCTTGCAAGACAAAATAAATCCTCACAACAGTTGAGAGATCCTACACAGAACCATTGCAATGGCTTGTGAAGGTTAAGAAGTGGGGCTTGGCATTATTTTTGCGCCATTGCACTTGTAGTATTGAGGGCACACCTCTAGTTGTTGCCCAGCTGTCTTAATCTCTTGAATATCAAATGTGCCTAGTTATTATGTAATACATCAATGCTTCTATATCACTGCAGGACTCTAGGGCAACCCCTTGAGTATTTTAATGGTGTCATGTTGGGTCTCACACAGGTTTGGCAGAAGCAGACAAAGAATTTTTAACAACTTAACAGAATTTGGCAACCTATGTTTACAGATGATTGTTTCAAAATTAATTTCCCCTCATTTTTCTTATGTCCATATAAGTAGAATAAACTAGCAAACTGTGAGAGAATTGACATCCTACTGTTTAATTGATCCAGTAACAAAGCACATAGCTTTAATAACCTACAAACAATTCTATCATCAGAAATCCAAAATAAATGTAATTTATTTTGCACATCTCAGTCTGAAGAAAGCCCTCATTATAACAGTCCATCTTCACCTAAATTTAAAAATCAGATGACCAAATGAAAAGTGTAAATAAGTTATTTTACACCTTCTGTATTTCTTGCTAAGAACACAACGCAGCAATTTTTTTTCTATCACATCACTTTCTTTGAAGTTGTTAAACTATAAAACCTTTGTGTTAACACTCAATATCAAACACTTTATCTAAATCATGATAAAAATTTAAAGGGAACTATCAAAATTGTCACTAATGCAATTTCACAACAGCCATAACCTCCCATCATCTTGCATGAAATTCAATAAAATAACACAAATGTATCTACTGTATTTCCCAGGTATCCAACAAAAAATAATATTGTTCTCTTGTTTTGTTATACCTTACTGTAGGATGCCTCTGAAATACTTTAATCTTTTTTTTTTTTTTTTACACAAAAGTAATAGACATTCATAGAATTATGACAGCCTAACTTTAAAACAAATGTAAAGCTGTTACAACTCCTCTTTGTTACTAGCATAGCCAGGGCCGCCATCAGGGCAGTACAGGTGGTCTGGACTAAACAGGGGCCCGCCGTGACCACTAGAGGCGTAGCTACAGAGGTTGCAGCGGGCGCAATTGTGACTGGCCTCCGTAGACAGGGGGCCCCGCAGCCGGCCACACTACGTCTGTTGAAAGTTACTATAGTAACTGAGGCCTATGTAATAAACTGCACGGTCCCCTGTTACCATAGTAACAGTATACTTACCCTCCTCGTTCACAGCGAAGCAGAGGTCCCGTTGTCTTTGACGTCACGACGCTGTGCGTCGCGCAGTACGTCGCAGCGCTGGATGGTGTCAGGACCTCCACTGCCGAAGAAGAGGAACCGATGAAGAGGAGGGTAAGTATAACATTACTGTCTGCTATCGCTCTATATTTAGCCTACCATATGGTAGGTTTAGATACAGGGCCCATCAGACAGGATCACACACGGGCCCTGTATCAAATCCTACCACGAGGTAGGCTTAGATACAGGGCCTCAGCATACTTTATAAGATTACTATTTGCTGATGCCCTGTATCTAAGCATTTAACCTTGACCACATGATAAGCTTAGATACATGGCCCATATGTGATCCTGTCTGATAGGCCCTGTGTCTAAGCCTACCACATAGTATAAGATTACTGTCTGCTGGGGCTCTGTATCTTAACCTACCATGTGGTACACTTAGATACAGTGCCCATCAGACAGGATCACATATGGTGTGATCCTGTCAGCTGGGCCTTCTATCTAAGTCTACCATGCAGTAGGCTTAGATACAGGGTACATCAGACAGTATCACACATGGGCCATGTCTCTAAGGCTACCACATGTGTTACTAATGAGTTTTTTTGTGTTTGTGTTTTTTTACATGTTCGATTCTTGGACTACTTCGGATTTGAGGACTACTGCAATGACAGCTTTTTTTATTTTTAATAAAATGGTTAATGAGGGTTGTGTGGGTTTTTTATTTCAATAAAATATTTTTTCTATGTATGTGTATTTTTTTAAAACTTTATTACTACTGCCTTAGTAATGGCCACTGGCTGATTGACAGCATCCATTACTAAGGCGGGCCTTAATATTAGCCGGTGAAAAGGTAAACACTAACCCCCATTATTACCCTGGTACCCACTGCAATCAGCGGTGCTAGGAAGAGTCCGGCGCGATCCAGTACCCAACCATCTATAGTGATGGAAGGGCACTGGGGTGGCCGCAGGCTGGCATTATTAGGCTGGGAAAGGCCAGTAACCGGCCTTCCCTACCCTGGTAATTCTAGCCTGCTGCTGCTATGTTGTATCTGGCTGTTTAGGAAAAATGGGGGGAACCCCACAGCATTTTTTTTAAATTAAATTTTTTTAATAATTAGAAAAAACGCCCCTGGCTGTTAGTGCTGCATCATTGTCACTTAGGAGAACCAGCGACGCAGCTGAAAGCTGCGGGCCGTTGCCATGAGAAGAAGGTGGGGGCCAAGAAGAAATTTTGCATGCCCATGAGTCATTAGCTACACCCCGGCACTCAGGCCCACCCAGGCTCCAGCCGCTGCCTCCATTTCCATGGTGACCTAGCAAAGTAATGTGATGCCAACGTTGCGTCACTACGTAATACAAGTTTATTAAAAAGCTAGGTCGGAGTCTTCAGGGCCCTTGTTGTGCAAGGGGAGCTAATTCATTCTGCTCTCAATAGCAAGATATTATTTCTAACCCAGAGTTATCTGTGAAAGTTCCGTATCCTGTTCCCTGTAACCTGTGTCCGTGGCTATCCTGTATCCGAGTCTAGTCTTGTATCCCGAGTCCAGTCTTCCATAATGAGTCCAGTGTTCTGTGATGAGTCCAATGTCCGCGACAATTCCTGTATCCGTGTCCAGTCCTATATCCTGAGTCCAGTTTCCTGAGTCCAGTATCCAGCACCAGCTTGTTTTCTGTAAGCCAGCACCAGCTTGCTTCCAGTAATCCAGCACAAATCTACTTCCAGCTATCCAGCTTCCAGTAATCCGGCACCAGCCTGCTTCCAGTTATCCGGCACCAGCCTGCTTCCAGTAATCCGGCACAGGCCTGCTTCAAGTTATTCAGCACAAGCCTGCTTCCAGTAATCCGGCACAACCTGCTTCCATTAATCCGGCACCAGCCTGCTTCCAGCTCTCCGGCACCAGCCTACTTCCAGCTATCCAGCTCAAGCCTGCTTCCACTCATCCGGCACCAGCCTGCTTCCAGTAATCCGGCACCAGCCTGCTATTAAGGTACAATCTACCATTGACTGTCCTATACCTGTCTAAACATCAGCTACTCCGTTATGGCGGAGTAGCCCAGTGGGTCCACATACCCAGCGGACGTTACAGTTTGCTCAGGCCATGGACCCCGCTGACAAACCCAAGACAGCGGTTCAAGTAATGCAATATGATATATGAGACCTCCAATTACACCAGAATCAGTTGCTACAGGTGGGTAACACCATAGCCAGTCGCCCGAACATCGCTCCTGTTCCTACTCCGGAAGCTTCACAAGCTGTAACTCCATCTACTCCTCAGCCAGCCATAGTTACAGTCAGCTCCGGAGCAAGAATTCAATTGCCACTTCCACCCCGCTATGATGGGGACTCCAAAACATGGCGAGGCATCTTCAATCAGTGTAAAATCCACTTCAAGCTACATTTCCATCTATTTCCGTCAGACCAGACGAAAATAGACTTCATTGTCTTCCTGTTGTCTGGCAAGGCCTTGGCATAGGCGAATACCCTCGGGGAATGTGGAGGATCGGAGTCCACTAGTATGTAGCTCTTCCTGGACACCTTCCGTACCGCCTTTGAGGAACCAGGCCGAACTTCTTCAGCCACTGCTTCGCTTCTGACACTTCGCCAAGGGGAATCAGCGGTAGGAGAGTACGCCATACAGTTCTGTACATTGGCAGCATTGGAACAACGAGGCCTTGGTGGCAACCTTCTGGCAGTGATTAACCAGTAGAGTCAAAGATGAACTGGCGGGTCATGAACTACATACTACCCTGGATGCCCTGATTCTTCTGGCTATACGTATTGACATGAGGTTCCGAGTGCGCCCCCAGGAAGTTCTTAGAGAGAGAACGTCCTACAGACTGGCACCTAATTTTCAGTGACCACCGCTATCTTCTGCTGTCGTCCCTGAAGCGCCTATGCATGTGGAAAGAGTCAGACTGTCTCAAAAGGAGTGGCAGCGCAGACGTTCTGCTAACTTATGTATGTACTGTGTGTCATGTCCGTGGCTGCGGGCCGTCAGGTTCACTCTCCCCCTGACGACCGCAGCCATGGGTTGGCGAGCGATGGCCCCAGTCTCCTCCTCAGTAGACGCCAGTCCGTCAAGTTTTGCTGCAGTTAAGGGAGAATCGTCTGTACGCTAAGTTGGAGAAGTGCGTGTTTGAGAAAGATGCTCTACCCTTCCTGGGCTACATCGTCTCGAATCGAGGTCTCGAGATGGATCTGAAAAGGTAAAGTCTGTCCTGGAATGGCCACGCCCCCAAGGCTTGAGGGCCATACAGCGCTTTCTGGGATTCGCCAATTTCTACAGACAGTTTATTCCAAACTTCTCCTCACTGACTTCTCCTATCTCTAACCTCACTAAGAAGGACATGATCGCCAAGGTGTGGACTCCTGAGGCAGAGTCCGCATTCAATAGCCTGAAGAGTGCCTTCACGTCAGCCTCTGTCCTCCATCATCCAGATGTTTCTCTACAGTTCTCGTTGGAGGTGGATGCATCCTCTGTCGGTGCTGGTGCACTCCTGTTCCAGAGAGGCTCCAAGGGCAAGTCAATCGTTTGTGGATATTTTTCCAAGTTCCTCTCTTCCACAGAACGCAACTACTCGATTAGGGATCTGGATTTACTGGCCATTAAAATTGGCTCTTGAGGAGTGGAGACATCTACTAGAGGGCACAGCTCGTCCCATCCTGATTTTTACAGAACCTCACCTATCTTCAGACGACCCAACGGCTGAACCCTCGTCAGGCCAGGTGGTCACTGTTCTTTACCAGGTTCCAGTTTTAGCTCCATTATTGCCCTGCCGACAAGAATGTGAGGGCCAATGCCTTGTCCAGGTCTTTCGTGACAGAAGACACCATGGAGATTTCACAGAACATCATTGATCCGTCTTACATTGTCTCTGTCAATCCCCTGCAAGTTGAGGACATTCCTCCAGGGAGGACTTTTGTGCGCCTCGCTGACCGTGGAAGAATCCTCCGCTGTGGACACTGCTCTAGACTGGCAGGTCACGCGGGGACCCGTAAGTCCCGGGATCTGATTGCTCGTCATTTCTGGCGGCCCACGCTGCCCAAAGACATTATGGACTTTGTTTCTTCCTGTTCAGTATGTGCAGCCAACAAGGTCGCTCACTCCAGACCTGCTGGTCTGCTCCAGCCATTGCCTGTGCCCAATGCTCCCAGGCAGCATATAGCTATGAACTTTATCACTGAACTGCCTCTCACTACCGTATGCAGTACTGTCTGGGTGGTGGTGGATCAATTTTCAAAGATGGCCCACTTCGTTCCTCTTACCGGTCTTCCTTCTGCTCCTCTGCTGGCCAAGCTGTTCATCCAACACATCTTCCGCCTGCATGGTTTGTGTCTGATCGGGGGGGTTCAGTTCACCTCAAAGTTTTGGAGGGCCCTCTGCGGACTCCTAGGTTTAAAGTTGGACTTTCCCTCGGCCTCCCATCGTCAGTCCAATGGTCAGGTCGAGAGGATCAATCAGATCTTGGAGAACTACCAACGCCACTTCATCTCCAAGCAGCATGGGTGCAGTTGCTTCCGTGGGCGCAGTTCTCTTACAATAATCACACCAGCGAGTCCACACAGAAGACACCGTTCTTTATTGTCTATGGCCAACACCCACAAATTCCTCTCCCGGTCCCTGTTATGTCCGAGGTGCCAGCTGCTGACACGGCTTTTGGGGACTTTCTGATGATCTGGCAGCAGACTCGATCCTCCATCCTGCTGGCGGTCGACCGCATGAAACGGAAGGCGGACACAAGGAGAAAAGAACCTCCTCCGTTTCTTCCTGGCACGAACGTCTGGCTGTTCTCCAGGAATATTCGACTGAGGGTGCTGTCGTACAAATTTGTTCCCAGGTTCCTTGGACCCTTCGAGATCCTGCAGCAGATCAACCCTGTCGCCTACAAGCTTCAGCTGCCTCCTACCCTCAAGTTCCCCAACTCCTTCCATGTTTTTTTCCTGAAACCAGTGATTCTGAAATGCTTTACCAAGACTCCTAGCCCTGCGGTTGCCTCCAGCAGTCCTTCAGAAACCTTCGAGGTTAAGGAGATCTTGGACACCAAGAGCATGAGTGGAAAGACATTTTATTTGGTGGATTGGAGGGGTTTAGTCCTGAAGAGAGATCCTCAATGCCCCTACTCTTCTGAAGAAGTTTCTCTCTCGCTCTGGTTCCAAGACGAGGGGGCGTAAGAGGGGGGATACTGTCATGTCCGTGTCTGCGGGCCGTCAGGTTCACTCTCCCCCTGACAGCCGCAGCCATGGGTCAGCAAGCGCTGGCCCCAGTCTCCACCTCAGGAGATGCCAGCGCTCACTTCCACTTACCTCGGCCAGATCCCGTAGAGTGTGCCTGCTCTTAAAGGGGCAGCGTCCGCACCAGGCTTTGATGAACTATTAGCCCATGAGTTCCTTGTACTATAAGAGGGGTTCAGCCCCTTGTTTCTATGCCTGAGCATTGTTGTCGTACCCTAAGTTTGTCTATGCGATGGTCTCCTAGTGTGTTCCTGTTCCCGTTACCTGTATCCGTGCTATCCTGGTCGTGTGCCATGCTGAGCTGTATACCACGACTGTCCTACTTCATCATGCCTGACGTCTGCCTGTTGCCTAGTCCCATCCGAGCCTGCCTTGCTACTGTCCCAGCTGCCACAGGTACCCTATACGAACTATAGACTTTAACTTGTGCCCTGTTGGCCAGCTGCCAAACCGCCAAGGCGGTACGGACCAGTGGGTCCACGAACCCTACGTGATAGTGTGGCTGCAATTTTGTGCGCTAATGTCCCCAGAAGCCGAGAAACTCCAGCACCTACGGAGACTACCCTAGGTGGACCGATTCCTTCTACAAAAATCTCTCTTAAACTCTCTATTCCTGTAAAAATTACCTCTGGTGAAAAACCACATTCTGTTTATGCTTATCTGAACTCTGGAGCGGCTGCAAACTTCATTCATCAGGCCTTGGTAAACCGTCTCCACTTGCCCACAACTTCTCTGGAAAAACCTCTAGCGGTAGCTTCCGTGAATGGTCAACCATTGCCAGATCCATTTTTCTCCATCACATAACCTTTGAGGTTACAAGTGGTTGTTCTACACTCGGAACAAATAGCCTTCTATGTGCTGCCTAAGGCTATGAATCCAATCCTGCAGGGACTACCATGGCTTCGCCAACACGTCCCTGTTCTCAACTGGAATACTGGAGAAATTCTACATTGAGGATCCCGATGTCTATACCTCTGTCTGCCTCAGGTTCATCCTGTCCAATCTCTGCTGCCTCAGTCACTCCCTGGTCTACCTCTGCAATATGGCTGCTATACAGTTGTGTTCAGCAAGAAGGAGGCTGAGACCTTGCCTCCACATTGCTAATATATGACTGTCCAATAGAGATGCTTCCTAGGAGTTCACCTCCTCGTGGATAGGTATATCCTCTCTCTCTGCCCGAGACCCAAGCCATGTTGGCATATGTCAAGGAAAACCTCGAGAGGGGGTTTATTAGGAAGTCAACGTCTCCAGCGGTAGCCAGATGTTTCTTTTGACTATCGTGGTCTAAATAAGATCACTCTCAAAAACAAATACCCCTTGCCGATTATCTTGGAGCTCTTCAAACGTATTTGTGGAGCTAAGATTTTCACAAAGCTGCATCACTGTGGGGTTATAACTTGATCTGTATCCGCAAGGGTGACGAGTGGAAAAACACATTCAACACCCGACACAGCCACTATGAATATCCCATCATGCCCTTCGGTTTGTCTAATGCTCCAGCTGTGTTCCAGTAATTTGTGAACAATATATTCCAGGATCTGTTGTATGTGTGCATGGTGGTTAATCTGGAGAACATCTTGATCTACTAACCTGATGTGACAATGCACTGGAAATATGTTCTCCAATTCCTGTCGCAGTTAAAGAGGAACAGCCTCTTCAATAAATCTGAGAAATGCATCATTGAAAAAAAATATTTGTCCTTCCTGGGCTATATTTTCTCTGATCATGGACTCCAGATGGATCCTGAGAGAGTAAAGTCTGCTCTAGATTGGCTACGCCCTCAAGGTCTTTGTGCTATACAAAGATTTCTGGGTTTTGCAAACTTCTACAGACAATATAACCCTAACTTTTCCTTGTTTACCACTCCCATCTCTGCCCTCACCAAAAATGCAAATGTGTGGCCCCCTGAAGCTGAATCTGCATTCTCATAGCTTAAAAGGTCCTTTACTTCTGCCTCCGTTCTACACCAGAAAGATGTCTCCCGTTAGTTCTCGTTGTGTAAACTTCAGGAAGTAAAACTGGACTTCTCTTTTGTGTACCACCCACAATCCAATGGCCAAGTTGAACAAATTAATTAAGTGCTCGAAAACGATCTCCTCCATTTAGTTTCAGCTTAATGTGACAACTGGGTACAACTCCTTCCGTCAGCCAAGTTTGCATATAAGAATCATACCATACTTGTCTGTTTTTCATAGTTTACAGCAAACATCCTTGTGTGCTTCTCACAGCAAATATTGCCTACGGAAGTTTTCTCCAGATCTGGCAACAAACCAAGTCAGCGATCTTGCAGGCGTTGGCGCAGATGAAGAAATACGCTGATAGCAGGGGCGTAACTAGGAAAGACTGGGCCCCATAGCAAACTCTTGACCGGGTCCCCCCAGGTGCCACACACAGCACCCCTTATAGACAGTGCCCCCTGTATATTGTGCCAAACAGCCCCCTGTAGGCAGTGCTATACAGCCCCGCCTGTAGACAGTGTCACACCCCACTTTTAGATAGCGCCCCCCAATTCCACCTGTAGATAGTACCATATCGCCCCCATGTAGATATTGCCATAAAGCCCCCCTGTATATAATGCCACACAGCCACCCTTAGTAGATAGTGCCACACACAGACCCCTGTAGATTGCGTCACACACAGCCCCCTGTAGAAAGAGCCCCAGCCCCCTTTGTAAATAGTGCCATACAGCCCCCCTAGTAGATAGTGCCACACAGCCCCCCTTAGTAGTGCCACACAGCCCCTTGTATATAGTGCCACACAGCTCCCCATGTGTATAGTGCCACACAGCTCCCCCTTGTGTTTAGTGCCACAAAGCCCCCCTTGTATATAATGCCACACATTTGTATAGTGCCACCCTCCCCATTTGCATAGTGCCACACAGCTCCCCCTTGTATATAGTGCCACACAGCCCCCCAAGTAGTACAAGGCAATGGCGCATCCGAGAAAGTTGTATCTGCCAGGGTGATGTCAATCAAACATGGAAAGGTGGGTTTGGAGGCAGGACTATGTGACTCTTCAAGATAGCAGCACTGCCCCATAACCCTTTGATGAGTAATTAGCATATAGTGTGCACCGTTTTAAAAGTTGATTTTATAGATTTTGCTGCATATGAAAAAAATATACATTTGCAAATATTGTAAGGTCATGTATTACCGCATGGTTGTGTTTCAAGTGGTTCAAACTACCAGACAGGTTCCCATTAAATATACAATGAATTGAAAACAATTCCATCTGCCCTGCAATTTTGTTATTATAAATATATCCTATATAATTACAGCTCCAGAACCAAGCCCTGACATATACGGAACAAGAACAAAGCTCAGTACATATATACAGTACTCATACCAAGCTCAGTGTACATATATACAGCGCCAGAACCAAGCTCAGTACCTATATACAGCACCAGAACAAAACTCAGTACATATATACAGTACCAGAACCAAGCTCAGTGCATATATACAGCACCAGAACAAAGCTTAGTACATATATACAGCATCAGAACCAAGCTCAGTACATATATACAGCACTAAAACCTAGCTTAGTGTACATATATACAGCACCAGAACCAAACTCAGCACATATATACAGCACCAAAACCAAGCTCAATACATATGTACAGCATCAGAACAAAGATCAGTACATATATACAGCCCCAGAACAGAGCTCAGTGTCACGATCTGAGGGTATGTGGACCCACTGAGCCGAACCGCCGTAGCTGGATAGCAGCTTGCCACACAGTGTACCAAGTAAAGTCTATAGTCCGAGTAAGGGTACCTGTGGTAGTTCAGACAATAGCGATAACCATAGGCTCGGATGGAACCTTGGCAGCAGAAACCAGGCGTGGTGGCAGACTTGATCGGTGGCACAACACGACTCCAAATCTCTAAGGTACATGAACAGGGTAGCACGGGATACGGGATTGAGGTAGCAGGAATGGGAACATTGAGGTAGCAGGAACTAGAAAACACTAAGGGACCATTTGCAAGACTAACACGGGTAAACACAACAATGCTCCGGCAATGAGTGAAGGGGCAGGGCCTTTCTTATAGTCCAGGGTGATTAGACAATACTAAGAATGTGTGCACACTGGCCCTTTAAGGCCGGAACTGAGCTTGAGCGTACACCCTAGTGGTCACTGCAGGCCAAGACGGCCGCATGTTCTGGCATCTCCGGGAAGAAAGGCGTCGGCTGGATGAGAGGAGTCTGCAATCTGCGGCCGTGGACGTTACACTCAGTAAATATATACAACACCAGAACAAAGTCATTACATATATACAGCACCAGAACAAAGCTCAGTACATATATACAGCCCCAGAACAAAGCTCAGTACATATATACAACACCAGAACGAATACAGCTCAATTTAGTGCAACACCTGCCGTATTCGTTTGTACGGTGTAAAACTACAGCTCCCAGCATGGCCCGAACAATGGTAAGGATATGCTGTTTCACCAAAAAATATCATACCACCCATCATCTCGCTGCAAATCATACAGTGACTACAGTACTGATTAGAGGCAGAATAAACACTGACTGTGGAAACTTCACACTGGACTGCAAGCAACTTGGATTGATGCAAAATTTACTTTTATCTGAAAACAGGACTTTGGATCACTGAGCAACAGACCAGTCCTTTTTCTAGGTAAGACGCTTCTGACATTGTCTCTGTTTCATGAGTGGCTTGACACAAGGAATGCGACAGTTGTAGCCTAAGTCCTGGATACGTCTATGTGTGCTAGCTCTTGAAGCACTGACTCCAGCCGCAGTCCACTCCTTGTGAATCTCCCAAAGATTCTTGAATGGGCTTTTCTTGACAATCCTTTCAAGGCTCCGGTTCTCCCTGCTGATTGCGCACCTATTTCTACCACACTTTTTCCTTCCTCTCAACTTTCCATTAATATGCTTGGATAGGGCACTCTGTGAACAGCCAGCTCCTTTAGCAATGTCCTTTTGTGGCTTTCCCTCCTTGTGGAGCTTGTTTATGACTGTCTTCTGGACAACTGACAAGTCAGCAGTCTTCCCCATGATTGTAGCCTACTGAACCAGACTGTTGGACCATTTAAAGGCTTAGGAAACCTTTGCAGGTATTGTGTTGATTAGCTGATTAGACTGACACCATGAGTCTACAATCTTGAACTTTTACCCAATATTCTAATTTTTTGAGAGAGTAAATATTTGGTTTTCATTAGCTGTTAGCCATATTCTTCGACATTAATATAAACAAATGCTGGAAATAGGTCATCCTGTGTGTAATGAATCTATATAATATATGAGTTTCACTTTTTTAATTGAATTACTGGAATAAATAAACTTTTTGATGACATTCTAATTTATTGAGAAGGACCTGTATATTTTAGGCACTATGTCAGGTTTGAAGAGGTCCAAAACAGTGGAAACCCCCCAAAAGTGACCCCATTTTGGAAATTACATCCCTCAAGGAATGTATCTTGGGCTATAGTTAGCATTTCGACTCCGCGTTTTTTTTTTTTTTGCTAAATTTATTTTAATTAGTCTGTAAAAATGAACATTTAATTTCTCTCTTAAAAAACATAGAATTTTCAAATTTTTACAAGGAATAAAGGAGAAAAAGCACCCCAACATTTGTAAAGCAATTTCTTCTGGTTATGGAAATACTCTATATGTGGTCATAAGCTGCTGTTTAGACCCATGGCAGGGCTCAGAATAGAAGGAGCGCCATTTGGATTTTGGAGCACAGATTTTGCTAGAATGGTTTTCGGTGCCATGTCGTGTTTTCAACGCACTGGAGGGACCAAAACAGTGGAAACTCCCCAAAACAGAACCCACTTTGAAAACGACACCCCTCAAGGATTTTTTTTATAGGGGTATAGTGAGTATTTTGATCCCACAGTTTTTTTTGCTGAATTTATTGGAATTAGTCTGTGAAGATGAAAATCTCCTTTTTTTCTGAAAAAACATGGAATTTTCTAGTTCTTACAAGGAATACAGTTTTTAGGCGCCATGTCACATTTGCAGAGCCCCTGAGGTACCAGTACAGTAGAAACCTAGAAACCCCTCAGAAGTGACTCCATTTTTGAAACTACACCTCTCAGGGCATTCATCTAGGGGTGTAGTTTGAATTTTCACCCCACAGGTGTTTCATAGATTCTGTTAGAATTAGGCAGTGAAAATGATTAATTACATTTTTTTTCCAAAAATATGTAGTATTAACTTCCAATTTTTTTATTTCACGAGGGATAATAGGAGAAAAAACACCACACGATTTGTTACTCAATTTATCCCGAGTATGGCAATACCCAATGTGTTCCTCTAAACTGCTGCTTGGTCACATGGCAGAGCTAAAAAAAGAAGGAGCGCCATTTGGCTTTTAGTACGCATGTTTTTTCTGGATTGGTGTTCGGGCGCCATATCGCGTTTGCAGAGCCCCTGAGGTACCAGAACACAGTATAAAATCCCTGAGAAGTGACCCCATTTTGGGAACTACTTCCCTCAAGGCATTTATTATTTGCATGGACATATGACAGGGCTTAGGAGTGAAAGGGCACAATGCGCATTTGAGGCCTATTTTGGTGATTTTCGCAGCATTGACCCACAATTGCAGGGCTCTTAGGTCAAATAGTAAAACAAACCGCCAAGTAGTGACCTCTATTTTGGAAACTGCACCCCTCAAGGCATATTTTAAGGAATGTAGTGAGCACTTTGACCCCACAGTTTTTTTTATTTATTAGAAATTAACGCTCAGCAGATGGTGCAAAATTAAAATTAAAATTTTCCACTGATATGCCATTTTAGTGCCCAATATGTGGTAAAACGTTTTTTGCCACTGCATAAAAATATCTCATAAACTGTTAAGTGGGTTTTCCCGGGTATGGCAATGCCATATATAAGGACGTAAACTGTTTGGGCACACTGTAGGGTTCAGAAGGGAGGGAGTGCCATTTGGTTTTTGGAGCGCAGATTTTGCTCGGTAGTTGTTCTGTTTGGGGATTTACTGGTATTTCAATTTATAATGTGGGGGCATATGCAATCTGTGCGGAGTACATCAGGGAATAATAAGGGGGTATATTAATGGGATAAATAAATAATAATCCACAGATTTGTGGCCGGTGTCACACTGATAAATGGTGCCCAATCTAACCTCCCTTTTGGAACGCTCTGCATATTTTGTGTCACTATATTCTGAGCTGTGTGGGGATTATTTGTTGCAGGACAATCTGTAGTTTTCATTGGTACCATTTTGTGGTACATGAAATACTTTTATCACTTTTTATTCCCTTTTTGGCAAGCATGGTGAAACAAGCAAATCTGACAATGTATTTTATGAAAATTTTTACGGAGTTCCCCGTGCACTATAAATGACATATTAACTTTATTCTGTGGGTTGACACGATTACGGCGATACCATATGTATATATTTTTTATATATATTTTACAGCATTTCCACAGTAAAATCACTTTTTTAAAAAAATCATTTATGTTTTGTATAACCATATTCTGAGAGCCATAAATTTTTCCGTAAAAAAAAGCTGTGGGAGGTCTTGTTTTTTTGCGGGACAGTCTATAGTTTTTATTGGTACAATTTTGGGGTACATGCAACATTTTGATAAATTTTTATTTAGTTTTGGGAGAGGTGGCGACCAAAAAACAGAGGTTCTGGAATGTTTTTTTATTTTATTTTTTTTCGGTGTTCACCGTGCGGGGAAAATAACGTGATATCTTTATATTTTGGGTCGTTACAGATGCTGCAATACCAAATTTGCGTACTTTTTTAAAATGTTTTCCGTTTTTTCCTATAGTAAAAGACTTACTATGGGAAAAAAGGCAGTTATTGTTTTTTTTACTTGAAACATTTTTACTTTTTTATTAACTTTTTTTAAACTTTTTTTGTCCCACTAGGGAACTTGAAAGCATGAAGCCCTGATTGCTATTTTAATACACTGCACTACCTACATAGTGCAGTGTATTAGAGCTGTCAGTTATTTACTGACAGCAAGCCTATTAGGCTTCGCCTGCATGCGGGGCCTAATAGGCCTCCGTGCTTGGCAGACCAGGAGACCATTGTTAGGCCTCCGGTTGCCATAGCAACCACCGAAATCCAGGCCACCTGGGCTCATGGGTGCTGACAGGCTAGAAACCACCTAAATGCAGCGATCGCTATTGATTAATGCATCTAAGGGGTTAATCGGTAGGATCGGATGCTAGCTCCGGTCCTGGCCGTTACAGTGGGATGTAATATACAGCTAACACCCGCTGGTGATGGTGCTAGCTCAGCCTCTAAGCCCGCTCCATCACCATCACGAACAGTTACGTGGGAAGGCGCTAACACATTAGCGCTGACAACGTAACGGTATGTGATTGGGCGGGAAGGGTTTAAGGTACCATCTACCATTGACTGTCCCATACCTGTCTGGCCAGCAGCTACTCTCTTAATGCAGAGCAATCCTGTAGGTCCACATACCCAGTGGACGTTACTGTACCATTTAAAGTGACCACCCCAACACCTAAAGTATGACAAAGCCAAGTCCCACCATGTATGTGTGCATATGGGTATTACACACATTCATAATGCCACCATAAACAGTACATTATATATATAAACCGCCAAACCCTTTATATATGAATAATTTCAACATGTACTGTTAATATTATCAGTCTGAGGCAGATTTAAGAAGTTTAATCCAACAGGAACCCTTTTTAAAATGGGATGTTGGTTCATATTAGATTAAACCAAGGCCAGACCACCCATTTATAGAAGTAATACTGCTATGCAGCGCGCAAAATATATCTCCATGCAGTACTAAAATAATACTGTTATACCCATGCAATTTAATTATAACATATCCAAAAGAAAGAAAATCTACAGCAATCACTAGTGCTTTTGTTGATATATTCAATCCATATATTTAACTAGATGTATAGAACACCTTGGGTAAGATTAAATGCAGCAGAATTTACTGTATTCACAGTGGATTTTGCTGTCCGTCAGTGGTAAATCCGCAACAAAACTGCATGCATTGCAACAGTCCGCTGCGAAAAAGTGCAACAATACTGCAAAAAGAAAGGCATGCTGTGGACTTGGAAGTTTGCAGCGTTGTCCAAGTGGATTTTTTCTGTTACATATACTTTAGGTTTTGAATATATGAACAACTAAACTAGTATTTCTGCCGTGTATTAGCCCTATTGTAATTCAGTGAAGCTAAACCAAGGCTTCTTTTTAGATTTTGTCCTAAGCCTGTGAATGGGCTATAAAATAAGAATGGCAGGATGTTGGCAGATTTTGTTAGGATTTAGGTTCAGAATCCACCTAAATCATGATAAAATCCACAGCCTGTGAAGATAGCCTTAGGGTATGTCTACATGAATCGTTTTTTCTCCTAATATGTAGCGTTTTTCCACAATTGTGGCAAAGCTGCACCATTCTTGCCATGATTTTCGTGACTGTGTCAAAAACTGAACCATTTTACAGTGGGTACAAAAATCATGGCAAAAAAGTGCTAGAATATCATGGGGAAAAAGAGCAATTCATGTAAACATACCCTACAAGAGGGGTTGGGAGAGAGATAGCTCAGGAACTTGTAGGAAAAGAGGTAAGGGGAAGCACTTATGGGAGCCTGTAGTAATGGTCAGAGCCCTTTGACGTCTCCAGGAAAGGGTGGAATTACTAGTACCTGCTCATGATCAGGATGGAAGTTGGAGAGAAGATAGATGAGTCAGACTGCAGTTACTCAGTAAGTCTTGAGTTATAAATTATTCAGTTGGCTCAGTAGAAAGCCTTGGCTGGTGAGCGAGATCTTTTTCCTGCTTGGACGAAACATCTTTCACTTCAGTTTCTTGGGCCTCCTCACTTTATGCAGCAGCCTTTTGTTATACAGACTCTTTTAGCTATAAGGGCATGACCACACGTGGCGGATTTCCTCCGCAACTGTCCGCATCAATGCCGCACAGAATCTGCGTTGCAGATTCTGCTGCGGATCTGCACAAAATGTGCAGTAAATTGATGCGGACTAGCTGCTGCGGACTGCGGTAAAAGTACTTCCCTTCTCCCTATCAGTGCAGGATAGAGAGAAGGGACAGCACTTTCCCTTGTGAAAGTCAAAGAAATTCATACTTACCGCCCGTTGTCTTGGTGACGCGTCCCTCCTTCGGCATCCAGCCCGACCTCCCTGGATGACGCGGCAGTCCATGTGACCGCTGCAGCCTGTTATTAGCCTGTGATTGGCTGCAGCCGTCACTTAGACTGAAACGTCATCCTGGGAGGCCGGACTGGAGACAGAAGCAGGGAGTTCTCGGTAAGTATGAACTTATATTTTTTTTACAGGTTGCTGTATATTGTGATCGGTAGTCACTGTCCCGGGTGCAGAAACAGTTACTGCCGATCGCTTAACTCTTTCAGCACCCTGGACAGTGACTATTTACTGACGTCTCCTAGCAACGCTCCCGTCATTACGGGAGCCCCATTGACTTCCTCAGTCTGGCTGTAGACCTAGAAATACATAGGTCCAGCCAGAATGAAGAAATGTCAAGTTAAAAAAGCAAGACGGATCCGCAGCACACATAACATGTGCATGACAGCTGCGGACTTCATTGCAGAAATTAGAATCTCCATTGAAGTCAATGGAGAAATTCCGCCATGAGTCCGCCACTGCTCCGCAACAGACAGAGCATGCTGCGGACACCAAATTCCGCTCCGCAGCCTATGCTCCGCAGCGGAATTTTACGCCTCGTCTAAACGAACACTGCTAAATTAAAGTGTAAGTCAATGGACAAACGGCTCCGCTGCGGATTAACGCAGCGGAATTTAAGTGAAATTCCGCCACGTGTGAACCCAGCCTTACACTGCCATGTCCCCATGTACCCGTAGCTGTAGAGTCAGTACAAGGCCGTTGTGTGGTACAGTATCAAATTATTTAGCAAAATCTAGATATACAGTATCACATCAGCTGCATGACTAACATTCAGATTTGGATTCACCTTCTCATATAAACCGAGCCTTCAATTATTTACCGCCATATACTTTTGCAGTTCATCTCTTAGAATACCTTCAAATATTTTACAAACCATAGATGTCAAACTTACCTGATGGTAGTTACTCTGTTCCACTTTCTAAGGGTCAGCTCACATTTTTATTTAACATGTTTTCGTTAAAACCAGCGCTTCCGGTATTTTCATTGTTCGGCTTCACTGATAGAGCAAAATAACGGAAAGACCAAAGCAGGTGTGAACCTGTCCTTACCCTTCTTAAATAAGCTGTTGCACTAACCATGTCACAAGAGAGTTGAAGATGAGACAATATTTTATCAATTCCCAATTTCAATTCCCTTAATACCAGTAGATGAATTCCGTTTGGAATTTTAAATTTGCTCATATGCAGTTATACTTTCTCCTGTGTTAAGCAGGTAATATTGAGTGGAGAAGCTTTATAATTGTCCCCCTGAATATCTGCCACTGGTAGTTCATCAGTGAACACAGATGCAAGTACGTGTTTAACCCCTTAATGACGCAGCCTAGTTTGGGCCTTAAAGGGGTTGTCCACTTTCAGCAAATCAATTTTATTTTTTGTATACCGTATTTCTTAGAGTATAAAATGCACCTGACCATAAGACGCACTCAGGTTTTAGACAACAGAAAATAAGAAAAAAATCATATTTTACTACTTTTACAAAAAACAAATTATTTGTTAAAAAAAATTAGTTCTGCTTCACTGCATTCTGAGAGCCATAACTTTTGTCTTTTTTTCATCGATTGAGCACTATGAGGGCTTATTTTTTGCGGGACGAGCAGCAGTTTTTATTGCCACCATTTTCTGGTACATACCATTTTTTGATCACTTTTTATTTCATTATTTTAGCGCTAAGGTGACCAAAAAACGACAATTCTGGTGTTTTAATTTTTTTTTCACCGTGCAAGTTAAATAATGGTATATTGTAATAGTTCAGACTTTTACGGATGCAGCAATACTATATATTTTTTTTTTCTTTTTTACATTGTGCTTGGGGAAAAAGTTTTTTTTTTTTACAAATTTTAGTAGTTTCCCTAGGAGACTTGAACCAGCAATCGTGAGATCGCTGGTACAATACACTGCAATACAAATGTATTGCAGTATATTGTTATTTTTACAGGCTTACGCTAAGCCCTGCCGGAGGCTTGTCTTAGCAAAGGCAGACTGAAGGCTGACCTGGGGGCATTCATTAGGCCTCCAGGCTGCCATGACAACCATCGGCGGTCCCCGATCACGTTTGGGGGGGCGTTGGGCTGTCGGAGGGGGCCACCCCTCCTAACAGTTTAAATGCAGCGGTCGCTATTGGCTGTGGCATTTAAAGGGGTTTTCCCAAGAGGAACATTTATGACACATCCACAGGATATGTCATAATTGTCAGATAGATGCGGGTCTTACCTCTGGGACCCGCACCTATTTATAGAACGGGGCCGCCTAAACCCCATTCTAGCTTTTTGTGCTCACTCTGCTTCCCAGCCACTTACTAATGACATGGTCGTTGAGCTACGCTGTTTCAGTAACTCCAATAATAGTGAACGGCAGTTACGGAAGCAGTATAGCATGTGTGCTTCGCTGTTTTCCTATTTACTATTCAGTTCTATGAGAGTTAAGGAAATAGTGTAATTCGCTGAGCTACGCTTTTTCCGTAACTCCAATAGTAGTAAATGCCAGTTACGGAAGTAGCGTAGCATGCGAGCTACGATGTTTTCGTAACTACTATTCAGTTCTATGGGAGTTACGGAAACAGCGTAGCTCAGCGAGTTTCTGTAACTCCCTACCATGTAATCAGTAGGTGGCTGGGAGGCTGCGTGAGCACAAAAAGCTAGAACAGGGTTGAGGGGGCACCGTTCTAGAAATAAGTGCGGGTCCCAGAGGAGCGACCCGCATCTATCTGACATTTATGACATATCCTGTGGATATGTCATAAATGTCCCTCATGGGAAAAAACGCTGTAAATAGTTAAATGGCCATGAACAGAGTGATCACTGTTCCTTGCTGTTTGAGCAGCATGTCAGCTGTAAAACACAGCTGACACCTGCAGTGTATCGAGCAGTCGGGCCTCTTTACTGCCGAGTATAAGACACAGGGACTTTTTAGCAAGATTTATTCTTACTAAAAAGTGCATCTTATATCCCAAAAAATACGGTAATTAAAAGTTATACAATTTATCAATATACTTTCTTTATTAATTCCTCACGTTTTCAAGATATCTGCTTATTGTTACTCAGTAGGAACATGTATTGTTTACATTTAGGGGACAGATCTTTTTCCATGGTCATGTGATGGACACACAGGTCCTTCGATCGTTATATGGTCATGTAATGGACACGCAGGTGCTGAGATCGTTACATGGTCATGTGATGGACACGCAGGTGCTGGGATCGTTACATGGTCATGTGATGGACACGCAGGTGCTGGGATCGTTAGAAGACACAGCTCTGATACATATACTGTAACTGTAATGAGTCGTGCACCTGTGTGTCCATCACATGACCATGGAAAGAATTCTATCCACTGAAAGTAAACAATGAGATCTTGAAAAAGCGCGTTTTGCCATCAGCTTTTTCAAGGGGAAAAAGCTTCAAAAGCTGATGGCGAAACGCGCTTCGGGGTGTTTGTGGTCTGTGGTTTGTCTTCTGGTGGATCAAAATGCGAAACACGGGTTGGTACTTGACCTAATTTGGATCTTTGATCCTTGTTATTTGTGCATCTGTACCCCTTGTCTAGGGAATATGTACTTACATACTAGTGAATTATGAGGTGTATTTTTGTATAGTGTTATTGAGTATTTATAGACCAGACCCTAATATTGATTGTATATGTAATTTGATGCATTGTGATCCCTCATACCACCACCACATTTTATTGTATGTTATTTTATTTATATTTTTTGTGATGGCCTATATATGTTTTTATGATATGTTCTAATAAAGGTATTTTTGTTATACTGGATAGTGCTATATTTTGTACTATTGGTTGTAATTTTTTGAATCTATTGTGTCTTTATATGCTTCTATAGGTATTCTGTTTTTTATTAGATTATATTTTAGGCACCATGTCAGTTTTGAAGAGGTCTTGTGGTGCCAAAACATTGAGAACACCCGTAAAAAGTCACTATTTTGGAAACTACACCCCTCAAGGAATTAATCTATGGGTGTTGTGACCATTTTGACCCCACAATTTTTTCACAGAACTTATTTGAATTGGGCTGTGAAATACATTTTTTTAATTTTTCCAATATTATTGTCACGGCGCGGGGTGTGGACCCACTGGGCCGTACCGCGTAGCAGAGTAGCAGCTTGCAAACAAGGTACAAAACAATGTCTATAGTTCAGAACGGGTACCCGAGGCAATGTAGACAGTGGCGGAAGCAGGACTTGACTTTCACAGCAGGTAACGCCGCGGTTACCACGGGAAGGCATAACTTGACTTTCACAGCAGGTAGCGCCGTGGATGCAGCGGGAAGGCACAACTTGACTTTCACAGCAGGTAACGCTGCGGATGCAGCAGGAAGGCACAACTTGACTTTCACTTGTAGATACAATAGCACGGGATACAGGGTACAGGCAGCAGGAACGGGTAACACTGGGAGCTGGAAAACACTGGGAGACCTTTTGCAAGACAAACTAGGGTATACAACAACGCTCAGGCAAGGAACCAGTGGGCAGAGCCCCTTTTTATAGTCCAGCAGACATTTGGGCTGATAATTGATATTAGACAACTGGACGCGTACTGTCCTTTTAAGGCCGTGCACGCACGGGAGCGCGCCCTGCGGGAAACAGTACGAGTACCCGAAAGAGAGTGCCGGCATCTCCCTGGAGGGAGCGGACACCGAGAAGAGAGCTGTCCATGGCCGGGATCGTCAAGGGGTGAGTTTGAACGACGACCCCCGGCCATGGGCGTAACCGTATCCCCCCTCTTACGCCCCCTCTTCTTGGGACCAGAGCGGGAAATAAATTTCTTCACAAGGACAGGAGCATCAATGTTCTCCTCTGGCTCCCAAGACCTCTCCTCTGGACCAAATCCCCTCCAATCCACCAAGTAAAACGTCCTGCCTCCTACTTTCTTGGTGGCCAGGATCTCCCTCACTTCGAAAGTTCCGGATGAACCGCCAGGAGCCACTGCGGAACTAGGAGTCCTGGAGTAGCGGTTCAGAACCACGGGTTTTAGCAAGGAGACATGGAAGGAGTTAGGGATCTTGAGGGTAGGAGGTAGTCGAAGCTTGTACGACACAGAATTGATCTGCAGAATCTCGAAGGGTCCAAGGAACCTGGGAGCAAATTTGCAAGATGGCACCCTGAGCCGGAAATTCCTGGAAGACAGTCAGACCTTAGTACCTGGAAGAAACTGGGGAGGTTCTCGTCTTCTAGTGTCTGCCTTTCTCTTCATGCGGTCCACCGCCAACAGAATAGAAGATCGTGTCTGCTGCCATATTTGCAGAAAGTTCCTGAAGGTAGAGTCGGCTGCAGGCACCTGAGACATAGTAGAGCCGGGCAGGGGTATTCGAGGATGTTGGCCGTAGACTATGAAGAACAGACTGGAGGTGGTGGACTCACTGGTATGGTTATTAAAAGAGAACTCTGCCCACGGGAGCAGCTGCACCCAGTCATCATGTCTTCTGGAGACAAAGTGCCGCAGGTAGTTCTCCATAATTTGGTTAATCCTCTCAACTTGTCCATTGGACTGAGGGTGGTAAGCTGAGGAGAAGTCCAACTTTACACCGACTGGCCGCAGAGTGCTCTCCAGAACTTTGAGGTGAACTGGACCCCTCAATCCGAGACAATATGCTGGGGTATTCCGTGCAGACGGAAGATGTGTTGCATGAAAAGATCAGCCAGTCGAGCGGTAGAAGGCAGGCCAGTCAGAGGAACAAAATGAGCCATTTTTGAAAAACGATCCACCACCACCCAGATCACACTGCATCCCGCAGAGAGAGGCAGATCTGTAACAATATCCAAAGCAATATGCCGCCAGGGGGCATCGGGCACAGGCAGTGGTTGGAGCAGACCGGCTGGTCTGAAGTGGGCAACTTTGTTGGCTGCACACACCGTACAGGAGGAGACAAAGTCCATGACGTCTTTGGGCAGCGTGGGCCACCAGACCTGACGGGCAATTAGGTCTCGGGTCTTACGAGCACCCGCGTGTCCTGCCAGCTTGGAACTGTGACCCCAGTGAAGGATTCTTCCTCTGTCTGCCAGCCGTACGAAAGTTTTTCCTGGGGGAATGTCTCTAACCTGCAGAGGGTTAACAGAGTAGATGCAGGAAGGATCGATAATATTCTGTGGGGGCTCCACAGTGTCCTCTGTCTCAAATGACCTAGACAAGGCATCGGCCCTAACATTCTTGTCGGTAGTGGAGTTCGAACCGGAACCGTGAAAAGAACAATGACCATCTGGCTTGACGAGGGTTCAGCCGTTGAGCCGTCTGTAGGTAGGTCAAGTTCTTGTGGTCCGTGAAGTCCAGGATAGGATGGGCTGCGCCCTCCAGTAGGTGTCTCCACTCCTGCAGGGCCAGCTTGATGGCCAGTAACTCCCGATCTCCAATCGAGTAGTTGCGCTCTGCAGAAGAAAACAGCTTGGAGTAGTAACCACATAGCACCGTCTTGCCTTTCGAACACCTCTGGAACACTAGTCCACCTCTAATGAAAACTGTAGGGATACATCAGGATGGTGCAGAATGGAGGCAGACGTGAGGGCCTTTTTTAAGGTTTCAAATGCGATTTCCGCCTCTGGAGTCCATACCTTGGCATTCAAACCCTTCTTAGTGAGGGTGGAGATGGGGGCTGTCAGAGAAGAGAAGTTGGGAATGAACAGTCTGTAGAAGTTGGCGAATCACAGGAAGCGTTGTATGGCCCTTAAGCCTTGGGGACGTGGCCACTCCAGGACAGCCTTAACCTTTTCAGGGTCCATCTTGAGACCTTGATCAGAGATGTTGTAGCCCAGGAAGGGTAGAGACTTCTCTTGGAACACGTACTTCTCCAACTTGGCGTAAAGATGATTCTCTCTTAATCTAAGCAACACCTGGTGGACATGGCCGAGATGAGTCACAAGATCTGGGGAAAAAATCAAGATACCATCGAGATACACCACAACACAGACATAGAGGAGGTCACGAAAAATGTCATTCACAAATTGTTGAAATACTGCGGGAGCGTTACACAGGCCGAAGGGCATGACCAAATATTCGTAGTGTCCATCACGTGTGTTAAATGCAGTCTTCCACTCGTCTCCCTGACGGATCCGGATTAGATTGTAAGCCCCCCGCAGGTCAAGCTTGGAAAATTTTTTTGCCCCCGTATACGATCAAAGAGCTCAGAAATCAATGGCAAAGGGTACCTGTTCTTCACCGTGATCTGATTGAGACCCTGGTAGTCAATGCAGAGGTCCATCCTTCTTTTTGACAAAGAAAAACCCGGCTCCGGCCGGGGATGAAGACTTTCGTATGAAGCCCCTGTCCAGATTCTATTTAATGTAGGCCAACATAAACTGGGTCTCTGGCAAGGAGAGAGGGTATACTCTACTGCGAGGAGGGGACGAATCAGGAATCAAGTCGATAGGACAGTCGTATTCTCGATGTGGTGGCAATATCTCTGCCTCCTTTTTGTCAAAGAGATCAGCGAACTGAGAGTAACAAGGAGGCAACCCTGTCAATGACTGATGCGGAGAAGGTTGGGATGGATGGACATGACCCAGACAGCGGTCTAGACACTTGGGACCCCATTGAAGAACCTCTCCGGAGTTCCAATTCAGAACTGGGGCGTGAAGACGGAGCTAAGACAAACCCAGCAGCACGGGGTTCACAGCCTTGGACAGGACATACAGGGAGATGAGTTCGGAATGAAGAGCTCCCACTTGGAGCCTCAAAGGCTTGGTCACAGACAATACTGGGTCAGGCAAAGGCAGTCCATCTACCGAGGCAACGATCAATGGTATCTCCAGCAAAACAGTAGGCAATTGAAGAAGATCCACGAGGTCTTGACAGATGAAATTGGCTGCGGAGTCCAGGTAGGCAGAGACTGGATGAGGTCTCTCGCCAGCGATGATGGTCACAGGAATAAACAGCTTGGAAGAGAGTTCTCTATTAAGTGCAGTAGCGCCCAGGGTTGTCTCTCCAACCAATCCCAGGCATTGGGGTTTCTTTGGCCTCTGGGGACACAGACGCACGACATGGCCAGCGAGGCCGCAATATAGGCAGAGTCCAGAGGTGCGCCTGTGCTATTTTTCTTGATTGGACAGTTTAAGCCGATCCACCTGCAACGGAACCTCGGGCGCAGCAGAAGAACAAGGCAAGAGGGATTGCTGGAAGTTGGGCGCCAGTCTAGGAAGCCGTTTCTCAAGAAGAATCTCCTGGGATCTCTCTCTGAGCCTTATGTCCACACGGGTAGCCAGTAGAATCAGGTCGTCCAGGGCAGCTGGGAGATCTCGAGCAGCCAGTTTGTCTTTGATCTCAGGCGATAGGTCATGCCAGAAGGATGCTACCAAGGCCTCATTGTTCCAGGACAATTCTCCTGCCAGAGTCCGGAACTGGATGGTGTATTCGCCCATGGAGGCGTCCTCCTGACGCAGGTTAAAGATAGCAGTGGCTGCCGATGAGACTCGTCCAGGCTCCTCAAATACGGAATGGAACAACCGCACAAACACCTGGAAGTCACTGGTCTCGGGGGCCCTGTCGTTCCCAGATTGGATTTGGCCACGCCAGGGCCTTGCTGGTGAGTAGGGATATGATGAAGGCGAACCTGGCTCCGTTCGAAGGAAATGCTCGGCCATGCAGAGTGAAGTGGATTTGGCATTGATTCAGAAACCCCCTGCACAAACTTGCGTCTCCATGAAAATGAGGTGGCAATGGTAGCGAGAACCGAGAGTCCGAACTGGGGCTGTCAGGAGGTGTAGCAGGAGGGTCGATCGGAGGAGCTTGAATTGGAGTGGTGACGGAAGTAACTAGCGCACCAAGATGCTGTGACATGGAGTCTACTGCCACAATGATTTAATCCTGTCGTGCTTGCAGATCCTGCAGGTCCGCCTGCATGGCTTGGGAGGATGACAGGCTCTTAACTTGACCAGCGGGGTCCATGGCCTGAGCGTACTGTCACGGCGCGGGGTGTGGACCCACTGGGCCGTACCGCGTAGCGGAGTAGCAGCTGGCCAACAAGGTACAAAACAATGTCTATAGTTCAGAACGGGTACCTGAGGCAATGTAGACAGTGGCGGAAACAGGACTTGACTTTCAGAGCAGGTAACGCCGCGGATGCCACGGGAAGGCACAAGTTGACTTTCACAGCAGGTAGCGCCGCGGATGCAGCGGGAAGGCACAACTTGACTTTCACAGCAGGTAACGCTGCGGATGCAGCGGGAAGGCACAACTTGACTTTCACTTGTAGATACAATAGCACGGGATACAGGTTACAGGCAGCAGGAACGGGTAACACTGGGAACTGGAAAACACTGGGAGACCTTTTACAAGACAAACTAGGGTATACAATAACCCTCAGGCAAGGAACCAGTGGGCAGAGCCCCTTTTTATAGTCCAGCAGACATTTGGGCTGATAATTGATATTAGACAGCTGGACGCGTACTGGCCCTTTATGGCCGTGCAAGCGCGGGCGCGCGCGCCCTGCGGGAAAAGGTACGAGGACCCGGAAGAGAGTAATGGTTTCTCCCTGGAGGGAGCGGACGCAGAGAAGAGAGCTGTCCATGGCCGGGATCGTCAAGGGGTGAGTTTGAATGGCGACCCATGGGCGTAACAATTATGTAATGTTTGCTCAAAATGTTTTAGAACTAAAAGACCCTTTTTTGTTGCGCAATTTCTCCTGAGTGTGTCAATACCCCATTTGCGGTGATAAGATGCTGCTTGGGTCCATGGGAAGACTCAGAAGGGAAGGAGCGCTTTATGTTCTTTGGAGTCCACATTATGCTGGATTTGTTTTCGGGTGCCATGTCGCATTTGCAAAGCCCCAGAGGTATCAGTACAGTTGGAACTCCCAGGAATTGACCCCATTTTAAAAATGACAACCCTTAAGGAATTCATTTATAGTTGTAGTGAGCATTTTGACCCCACAAGTATTGTGTAAAAGGTAATGCGCTGCAGATGGTGCAGAGTGAGATTTGCAATTTTCTACACATACATGCCATTTCAGTGACCGATATATTGTGCCCAGCATGTGCCACCGGAGACATATATACCCCAAAAATTCTAAGGTGGGTCCTCCTGGGTATGGCAATAACCTATATGTGGCTGTTGTCTGCTGCCTGGGCACATAGCAGGGCTCAGAAGGGAAAGAGGAGGGAGATAAGCTGTGTGGAGTGATCCAGGGTAAGTAAAATTGGGGTAGATTAAAAATCAAGGGATGTATAATAAATTTTAAAGCACTCTTTCATATGGAGCCCTGGTTTTTCGGGACACATTTCACATTGGTATATTGTGTCCTTCTTTATCCCCATCTTTGAACAGACTCTGCACGTCTGTTGACTCTTTCCCTTGCCACCAGTTTGGTGAATTTCTCCTGGAAAGTTTTGCCCTGGTACTATGCGTGTGGCCTTGCTTCTAGAAGTACTGGGCGCCCTCCTTCCTGGTCCCTAAAGATTGGGTTTTTGATAGCCACCTCTTGAAATTCCATCAAAGTTGCCTTCTGGCCTGCACATTGATGTAGCACGTATACATTGTGCAATGCAATCTGTATGATGTGCACGGCCAGCTTCTTATACCTCACCATCGATTTTCGCATGGTGCCGTATGGCTTCAGGACTTGATCTGACAAGTCCACCCCTCCTATGTATTTATTATCCAGGATGCAGTCTGGTTTTGGGTACTCTGTACTGGTACTCGTACTGGTACATGGGTACTAGTGTGGCCATATATTGTTGTCAATACAATGACATCTCTCTTGTCTTTGCACTTGACACACAATATGTTCCTGCCAGAGTGTGCCCTGCCCTTACCCCTTCTGAGTGTTTGCCCAAGCAGCGTCTTAGGGAGGCTTCTCAGATTTTTTCTAACGGTGCCACATGCTGCAGTACTTTTGGAAGCGAGGCACTTCAAGAGTGGGACGCTGGTATAAAAATTATCCAGGTGGAGGTGGTAACCCTGGTCCAGCAGTGGATGCACCAAATCCCACACTATTTTTGCATTAACTCCCAGTAAGGGAGAGCATTCTGGGGGCTCAATACTGACGTCCTTCCCTTCATATACCCTAAATTTGTAAGTATACCCTGATGCACTCTCGCACAGCTTATACATCTTCACACCATACCTTGCCCTCTTACTCGTAAGGTACTGTTGGAATTTAAGCCTCCCTTTAAAATGTACCAGGGACTCATCAATAGAAATACACTTCTACGGGGTGTATGCTTGGGCAAACCGGGCACTGAAATGGTCTGATAGGGGTCTCAGTTTATACAAAACTGTGGTCATCTCAGGGTGGGCACTGCTCATTATCAGCATAATGTAAGAAGCGAAGCATTGCCTCATATTGCATCCTGGACATGGCTATGTGGTACATCGGGGTGTGGTATAAGATGTCTATTCTCCAGTAGACCCTAATGTATGGCTTCTTCAGAAGCCCCATGTTCAAAAGCAGTCTTTTTTTTTTCTTTTTTTTGTTTGTTTTTATAGAACAATTGGACTTCCCTGACACTAAACCTAACTAGGGCGAGTGTTCCTAGCACTAAACCTAACTAGATTTTATGTGAACTTCCCTGACACTAAACCTAACTACGGCGACGATTCCCTGACACTTAACCTAACTCGATTATTCCGAGCTTCCCTGACACCAAGCCTAACTATGGTGATGGATCCCTAACACTAAACATAACTACGGTGAGGGATTCCTGATGCTAAATTCCCTGACTCTACACCTAACTATGCTTTTTGACGGTTCCCCAACAACTAACTAACCCTAATACCAAACTAACTAGCTGAGAACTATCTAAAGTAACTTTTTTTTAATACATTTTTATATATTTTTTTGTTTTTTTCATTTTTTATACAGAAAAAAAAAGAGCAAAATAAACCCCAGGCACCAAAACATGTGGCCCTGAAGACTGGGAAGTGTTCAGTGATAGGAGATTACAACCCAAAATGAGGGGATGACAAGGGGAACTCAAGGAGAAGAAGGACAGGAGTGAGAAGTGGAAGTGGACAGAGGAAGCAAAGAAAAAAAAAATGCTCTTAGCACAGCACTTGAATTACACACAGTACCTTTCCTAACACCCCCTCTGGATGACTCACTAATACCAATAGAGAAGTTCAGGGCGGGTGCAGCATGATTTGATGTCAGCGATATCAGCTATTGGTCAGTATGCACTGACTAACCAAAAGCGGCGATCGCCGAGGCAGGACCATTGCGATTGGTCCCTGGGGATTGAGCTGTTATAGCCTGTAGTCGGAGACAGAAGTTATCACAGATCATACATGCGGTGGGTGAAAATGGCGCTGGGTTAAATCCCCAATGTACTATTGCTCAGCTGAGCGCAAATGATGCGCTCAGCTCGACATAATAGTATTGCGGGAAGGGGTTAATATCTCAGCCTTCCTTTTGTCCTCTACAGTTATATTCATATAGTCATCATTTAGAGGGCCAATCTTATTAGATTTTCTTTGTTGGCATGTATATATTTATAACAATTTTTAGGGTGAATTTTAATGTTGTTAGCTATTTGTTTTTCTGCAGCTATCTTTGCTAACTCATTTTTACATTTCCCATTGAGATTTTTGTAAGTCCGGAATGCTTTTTCTGAACCCTCAGCTTTCAATGTTATGAATGCTTTCTGTTTTTGTCTTATTATATTCAGTACTTCCCTATTCATCCCTACTAGTCTCCTTTTATTCCTAGACATTTTGTTACCAGAGGGTATAAACTATTCATGTTATATATCTTTGAAAAAACCTAATTTAGCTTCAGTATCCCTATTTATCATTACATGAACCCAGTCTACTAGACTAAGTGCTTCCGTTTAGTCGATTGAATTTTGCTTTTCTAAAGTTCCATGTTTTTTGTAGTTCCCCTTTGTACTGTTTATTGAATAGAATTTCCAAACTTAATATATTATGACACTATATTTATTATGTAGGAAGGTAAGAAAAATTGCAGTCTAGCTACGGGCATCGGCGCCAGGCTGAGGAGGATCAGGAACAGAGTCAGGTAAGTATGATCAAGGAGATCTTTTATTCAGAAGACGACGCGTTTCTGGACCGGACTGGTCCCTTCGTCAGGTCAGTATACACTAGTTGCACGTGTAGTGTGCTCATATATGTAGTAAAAAAACCGGGAACACACCAGTGCACAGCAGTTCAATTTACATTCAAACTTTCAGGAGCCGTTACGGGATAGAAACTCTTCGTGGCTTAAAAATTAGAAACATCATGATATATTCAAACAATACATGTATTCACACATATTCACATATATTCTTATACATTTCTTCATGAATGTGTATATTCTGTATAACACCATGTTTTTCACAATGTATTGTTTGAATATATCATGATGTTTTAATTTTTAAGCCACAAAGGGTTTCTATCCCTTAACGGCTACTGAAAGTTTGAATGTAAATTGAACTGCTGTGCACCGGTGTGTTCATGTTTTTTTACTACATATATGAGCACACTACACGTGCAACTAGTGTATACTAATCTGACGAAGGGACCAGTCCGGTCCAGAAACGCGTTGTCTTCTGAATAAAAGATCTCCTTGATCATACTTACACGACTCTGTTCCTGATCCTCCTCTGCCTGGCGCCGATGCCCGTATCTAGACTGTATTTTGTTGTTACCTTCCTACACATACCTTGTCCCAGTTACTAAGGATTTAGCACCAAGGGACTTCAGTGGATGGCAGCCGGCGATCTACACCTCACCACCTCATATATAGCCTCGGAGGAGTGCCGCCATCCCCTCACATTTTTGCTGCACAAAGTCACTATATTTATTATGTCACGGCTGCCTAAGTGCTCCCAGACCTCCACATCAGATTACATATCTGGTCTGTTTGAAGAGCAAATCCAGCAAATGATCTCCTCTGGTTGGCTTGTCAGCCAACAGGGAGACATATTTATCTTGAATTGTGGATACAAACGTACAACTTTTAGCACAACCAGTGTCCCAATTAATGTCAGGATAGTTAAAGGGGTTTGCCCATCTCGGACATTTATGGCATATCCACCCCTAAGACCCGATCCTATTTCTAGAATGGGAAAACCTGAGCCACGCTGTTCCTTCTGCTGCTGTCGCTGTGCTATGGAAACTGATTGACAAGGTCACCGAGTTTTACGGAAACACTGAGTGTGTTTTGCTAGGCTGTTTCCGGAACTCACATAGACGGGAAACTAAGTTACAGAAACTGCAGACCACAGCGAGCTTTGCTGTTTCCGTAGCTCCTGTGTTTTGGAAACACCCTCCCCGAGATCTTAGTTTAAAAGCACTTCTGGCTGTCTAACCATTCTTCCCCTCAACAAAGCTGCACTCTACCTATTTAAGTGCCGCCCATCCCTAGATTAGAGCATGTAGCCCACAGAGAATTCAGCCTAGTTCTTAATGAACCCAAACACTTCCATCCTGTACCAATTTCAAAGCCACTTATTTAACTCTTTAACTTTGCACTGTTTTTATAGTGACCCTCGTGCCACCGGTGGTGTTTCTGAAAACATTGGAGGGCCTGGACTCAAGTTTTTCTTCTAGTACCCTCTTACATATCGCAGTGACATTTTAATTGATACCGATGTGTGCCATGACTGCCTGGTCTTCCTCATCCCCACCCAGCAATCTGTTTATCCGGTCCACAATATGCCAAACTTGAGCAACCGGAAGACAACACATTGTTCGGCATACTCACTGATAACCTGGTCTATCCACCTAAAATTAAAATCCCCTGCCACCAGTAGCTGTCTGACCTTTGCTGTACTCCTATTCCCATTCTTCCTATAGCAGTTATTCTTCTGGATGCAAGGAACACCCTGCTGTAGTGATGCTGGTCCTGGACTTATTTCCTAATATCAGCGAAGCAGGCATATTTACTAGGTTGTGTCAGCTAAGAACCAGCCTCCCAGCTACATATCTCTGAATACGGAGCTGCCCCACCTCCACCCACAGCCTCGTCGCTGGCCCCAGCCAGTACCTACTCAGTGAGTAAACTCCTCTCCAGCTTTGCAATGGTCATAAGTGTTGCAAGCTGCATATTTAGATCCAATACCTGGGTTTCCAAATACACAACATGCGTGCATCTGGTGCAAAGATATTCATACTCAAATGGCTGTTCAAGGAATGCATACATTGCATAGGGCACATACCCAGTAACATTGTCTATGGAGCACATGCTTAAATGGGGATAAATAGTGGAATAACAATACAAAAAAAAAATATGCATATAACTAAAACCTTTTTTTTTGCCTTGAAGTCAGGGGCGTGCTGGGACAGGGGGTAGGGGGGAATGTGGCCCTTTGGCCAGTCCTCCAGTTAATGTTCAGGGCCGCCCAGCACTATGACTAACAAAAATAAATTATCTTCTGTATGTATTAGACGTGCTGCACGCTAGGCACGTCTGAAAGAAGATCTGCCCCTGACGCTGCCCACCAGAGAGGATCAGCAGGAGGAGAACAGAGTGCAGGAAACCTGACAGCAGCAGAGAGAGCGGCTTGGTGGGGACCTCACAGGTGGCACAGTAGAATATATGCAGATAGAGACTGATGAGCGGCAGTTACTTCGTGCTTGGGCTGCTGATGTGTGAAGCCCCTGCCCAGTGTCCTGGTCTGCATCTAATTCACTGCCCACGAGCTGTACAGGTCAGCAGCACTCTGCTCCATCACTGTGTCTGCACTGCTGACCTGTATAGCTGCTGCAAATGCTGCTGATGTCTCCTAAATCCTGTAACGTTCAGTCCTAGTTAGCCGCTTCAGCTACTAATCTCCATCCTCACGCCCCCCCAAGCACTGAGGCCCTGCCCCTGCTGTAGAAGGGAAGGGAGACAGAAGTTGCCAAAAAAGAGGACCAGACTACAGGAAGGAAATAAGTGGCAATGTATCTAAAGCCAAAGTAGTGATTGGAGTGTGCAATTACTGTTTGTCTGCATGTATGTATGTATGCATGTGTGTGTGTAGTGTTTGTGTGTAGTATGTGTGTGCAGTGTGCGTATATGTAGTGTGTTCATGTGCAGTGTGTGTATGTAGTGTGTGTATGTAGTGTGTGTGTATATGTAGTGTGTGTGGAGTGTATGTATATGTAGTGTGTGTGCATGTTGTGTGAGCAGTGTGTATGTAGTATGTGTGTGCAGTGTGTGTGTATATGTAGTGTATGTAAATGTAGTGTGTGTGTTTGCAGTATGTGTGTGCAGTGTGTGTATATGTAGTGTATGTAAATGTAGTGTGTGTGTTTGCAGTATGTGTGTGCAGTGTGTGTATATGTGTGCAGAGTGTGTATGTACTGTGTCTGTATGTAGTGTTTGGAAATTATCTAAGCCTTTTTTAAAGCCATCTACTGTAGCTACTGTGACCAGCTCCTGCGGTAGACTATTCCATAGATTCACAGTTCTCACAGTAAAGAAGGCTTGTCGCCTCTGCAGGTTGAACCTTTTTTTTCTCCAGATGCAGTGCCACCTTGTTTTTTGAGGCGGTTTTACATGGAACAGGACTTCACCATATTTTTTATATGTGCCATTCATATATTTATATAAGTTAATCATGTCCCCCCTTAGTCGTCTTTTTTCTAGGCTAAATAGGTTTAATTATTTCAATCTTTCCTCATAACTTAGATTCTCCATGCCCCTTATTAGCTTTGTTGCTCTTCTTTGTATTTTTTACAACTCCAGGGCATCCTTTCTATGAACTGGAGCCCAGAACTGAACTGTATATTCTAGATGAGGCCTCACTAATGCTTTGTAAAGTGGCAATATTACATCCCTGTCCCGTGAGCCAGTGCCTCTTTTAACACACGACAATATCCTGCTGTACTTTGAAGCAGCTGATTGACACTGCATGCTGTTATTTAGTTTATGATTTACAAGTACACCCAGATCCTTCTCAACAAGTGAATCCCCCAGTGTAGTTCCCCCGAGGACATATGATTCATGCAGGTTGTTGGTACCCAGATGCATAACTTTACATTTATCTACATTAAACTTAATTTGCCAACTGGATGCCCAAACACTTAATTTGTTTAAATCCACTTGCAATTTACGAACATCTTCCATAGACTGAACTATATTACATAGCTTGGTGTCATCTGCAAAAATAGAATTAGTGCTATTAATCCCATCCTCTATATCATTAATAAATAAGTTGAATAATAGTGGTCCCAGCACTGAACCCTGGGGAACACCACTTATAACTGGAGACCACTCAGAGTAGGAATCATTGACCACAACTCTCTGGATACGGTCCTTGAGCCAATTCTCAATCCAATTACAAACTATATTTTCTAAACCTATAGTCCTTAATTTACCCATTAGACGTCAATGAGGGTCAGTGTCAAATACCTTTGCAAAGTCAAAAAAAACTATATCCATAGTGGCCCCTCTGTCTAGGCTTCTGCTCACCTCTTTATAAAAACAGATCAGGTTAGTTTGACAACTTCTATCCTTAGTAAAACCGTGCTGGCTTTCACTTGTAATACTGTTTTTTGTCACATACTCCTGTATATAGTCCCTCAATAGCCCCTAAAACATTTTCCCCACAAAGGATGTTAAGCTTACTGGTCTATAATTACCCGAGAAAGAACTAGAGCCGTTTTTGAAAATAGGCACCACATTTGCCCTGCGCCAATCCCTTGGCACTATACCAGTCACTAGAGAATCTCTGAATATTATGAAAAGGGGGACAGAAATAACTGAACTAAGCTCTTTAAGAATTCTAGGGTGTAACCCATCTGGTCCCGGGGCCTTGTGCACATTTATTCAATTTAATTTAGCTTGGGCCATATCTACATTCATCCAATTCATTATATCAACTGATATATTAACAGCACTGGCAGCGGCTACATCAGCTGCTCTTTCGTCTGTTGTATATACAGAGCTAAAGAACCCATTTAGTAACTCTGCTTTCCCTTGATCCCCTGTGACCAACTCCCCATTAACACTATCTAGGGGTCCTACATTTTCAGACCTTGGCTTTTTTGCATTTATATACTTGAAGAATTTTTTGGGATTTGTTTTACTATCCTTGGCCACCTGCCTTTAATTTTGTATTTTTGATAATTTTATTAAATTTTTACAGATTTTATTACGCTCTTTATAATTTAAAAAGGCTACAGCTGTACCCTCAGATTTGTATTTATTAAATGCCCTTTTTTTTTGTCATGTATTTCCCTTTTTACAGAAGGTGTAAGCCATGTGGGATTTAATTTTAGTCGTTTATACTTGTTACCTATAGGAATACATTTTGCACTATAATTACCCAAAGAAGATTTGAAAATCTCCCATTTATCATTTGTCCCATTATTTAACATTAGTTCTTCCCAGTCTACATATTGAATTGCAGCCCTCATCCTGGGGAAATAGGCTTTCTTAAAATTAAGTGTTTTTGCCCTCCCAGCCTGTATTTGTTTTCTACAGTATAGGTAAAATGTAACTATATTGTGATCACTGTTACCGAGGTTTTCACGAATATTAACATTCCCAACAAGCTCTGCATTATTAGAAATGACCAGATCCAACAGAGCTTCACCTCTAGCCGGGTCTTCCACAAACTGGCCCATAAAATTTTCCTGCAACAGGTTGAGGAAATATCTCCCCTTTGCAGTTGAAGCCGAACCATGACACCAATTAATATCCCGGTAATTAATATCTCCCATTATTACTACAGTACAGTGTGTATGAAGTATGTTTGCAGTGTATGTATGTAGTATGTGTGCAGTATGTCCGTATTTATCTTCAGCTTTGTTCACACATAACGTGATTGCTGCAGATTTTCCATCTGAATTTTCAGATGGAAAAGTACATACTTACCTGCCCTGGTGTTCCCATAGGGATGCGTCATTCCTCTCCCGTCTGGTCTCAGTGCGGTCGGTCCCCTCTAATGACCGATGCAGCCAATCACAGGCTGCAATTGTCACATGGGAAAAATCATCATCCCAGAAGGCCGACAGAATAGACACCAGCCCTGAGAGGAGTGACGCGTTGCTATGTGAGACCAGAGGGAGGTGAGTTTGGACTTTTTTTTTTAAATCCCCTCATCTGAGATTCTCAGCAGGAAAACACAACAATCTTTAAACTTACACTTTGGCAAGTATTATTTGGGCACCTTAAGCCAGTATTAGTGTTTTGCACACTTTTTGTGGTGTTTTTAAAAGCGTTTTTTAAGATAAAAAAACACTGCAGTCAGATGTTACCTTAAAGGGGTTATCCAGGTTCGGAGCTGTTTTTATACTGATGACCTATCCACAGCATAAGTTGTCAGTATATGATTGGTGGGGGTCCGACATCTGGGCGCCGGAAGCTTTGCAGTGGCCGGTGCCGGAATCAGAAGGCTCCGGCTGAAAATACTGATCGTGTCGGACCCCCACTGATCATATATTGATGACCTATTCTGTTGATAGGCCATTATTATAAAAAAAAGCCCCAAATTTGGACAAACCCCTTTAAAGTCTGTAGCAAATAATTTAAAAGTCTACATACAAAGCGTTTTTTGTCTGAGGTGTTTTCGTGGCATTTTTAGGGTTTGTGACAATATTTTTAAAAATGCAGCATGCTCTGGGTATAAAGTTGTTTCTGCCGTCTTTCCCGTATTTTTCTCTATAGAACTTGAAAAATGCCACCAAAAACACTTGAAATTCATGACGTTTTAACAAGCATTAAAAAAACACAGAAAAAATAGCTTATGTGTGTGTATGTGAAGGTTGTATTCACAGGCGGCTGATTTGTTGCAGGAATTTTTGTGACTGCTCCATACATCTGAATAAGGTTGCAGAAACAGATTTTCAGTCACAGAAATTTATCCAAATATATCTGCCGTGTGTTAACCTTTATTAGGCTTCATTCACACAGCTTTATTGCAGTCCCATGTGAGAGTCATATACAGGGCCGGCCTTAGGGTAGATTGCGCCCCGTGCGAAATTATCTTTCGGCGCCCCACGCCATTATAAAAAATGCCCCATAAAAAAGCATAATTCCTCCCCACAGTATAATGCCCTATATAGTGCCCCCACACAGTGTAATGCCCCTTTAGTGCCCCACACACAGTATAATAATAATATTTAATAATGTAATATATTATAACGCCTTCAAGGACACAGTATTTTGTCCTCTAATTGTGCCCACACAGTGTTATGCCCCCTAAGTGCCACACACATTATATTTCCCCCTGTAGTGCTCCTACACAGTATGATGTCCTCCACAGAGTATAATGCCCCCACAGCCCCCCTAGTAGAAAGTGCCCCCTGTAGATTGTGCCGTACAGCCTCCCTGTAGACAGTGCCATAATCCCCCACCTCCTCCTTGTAGACAGTGCCATACAGCCCCCATCTACCCATTGTAGATTGTCATACAGCCCTCATCTGCCCCTTGTAGTGTCATACAGCCCCACCTCCCTCTTGTACACAGTGCCCCCCACCGCCCCCTTGTAGACAGTGTCATAGAGCACCCACCTCCCCATTGTAGACAGTGCCATACTGCCCCCCACCTCCACCTGACAGGATTCTTGCGTAGGCCGGCTTGATCCAGAGATGTCATCACGCCGACTGCGCAGGGATCCTGTCCCTGCGCCTCATAGGCTGCAGGCGCCTCTGTAGCCTGTTACAGAGTTTCCCAACCTTTTCGGACTTGAGCCACCCCTTGAAAAAAAAAAATTCCTCAGGGCCCCCCTACCAAAAATTGTTTAGAGAAAGACAGAAAATAGCTAAAAATAAGAACTACATTCTTAGGGTATGTTCACACAGCGTTTTTTGTAAGGCAGAAAAAAATCTGCTTTTGAATTGACAGCGTTATTTGATGGGGTTTTTTTAGCGTTTTTTTTTAAGCCGTTGAAGCAAATGCAAAAGACGCAGCAAAAAAAGCTCCAAAAGAGCGCCAAAGCTATTTTCTTCCTACTATTAATTTCAATTGGAGGTCAGAGGTGGAAACCACTTGAAGACCATCAGCCCCCCCCACTCACAGTAAAATGACCATCAGCCCCCACTCACAGTAAGGCTGGGTTCACACACACTATTTATGGACGTAATTCGGGCGTTTTAGCCCCGAATTACGCCCGAAAATGCGGCTCAAAAGCGGTCATTTTTTTTACGCGCCACTGTCAAAAGAGACGCTTGCGTCAAAGAAAAGCCTGTCACTTCTTGAGACGTAATTGTAGCAGTTTTCCCTTGACTCCATAGAAAAACAGCTCCAATTACACCGGTGATGGACGCAGCGAAAATTCCGGAGCCGTTTTCTCCTGAAAACAGCTCCGTAAATTCAGCCGTAATGGACGCTGCCGTGTGAACATACCCTAAAATGACCATCAGCCCGTCCACTCACAGTAAAACTACCATCAGCCCATCCACTCACAGTAAAATGACCATCAGCCCCCACTCACAGTAAAATGACCATCAGCCCCCCACTCACAGTAAAATGACCATCAGCCCCCCACTCACTGTAAAACTACCATCAGCCCCCCACTCACAGTAAAACTACCATCAGCCCCCCACTCACAGTAAAATGACCATCAGCCCGTCCACTCACAGTAAAATGACCATCAGCCCGCCACTCACAGATGCCCCCTGTAGATAGTACCACACAGCCCCTTGTAGGTCGTGCCACACAGCCCCCTTGTAGGTAGTGCCACACAGCCCTCTTGTAGTTCGTGCCACACAGCCCCCTTGTAGGTAGTGCCACACAGCCCCCTTGTAGATAGTGTCACACAGCCCTCTTGTAGTTCGTGCCACACAGCCCCCTTGTAGGTAGTGCCACACAGCCCACTTGTAGGTAGTGACACACAGCCCCCTCGTAGGTAGTGCCACACAGCCCCCTTGTAGTTCGTGCCACACAGCCCCCTGTAGGTCATGCCACACAGCCCCTTTGTAGGTAGTAGGGATGTCACGACACCTGAATTTGGACTTCAATACCGATACTTCGTGTAGTATTGCAATTTCGATACCAAAACGATACTTTGCCAACAGTAATAAAAAAAAGTTCTTCCATTTTCTGATGTGAGGGGCGAGGTGTGATGCTGAATTTAACCTCCATTTGCCTCACATTAATAGTAATTAACCCCATCATGTTTCTCAGTCATAATGGGTTAATGTGTGAGGTACATGATGGGGTTAATTACTATTAATGTGAGGCACATGGAGGTTAAATTCAGCATCACACCTCGCGCTTCACATTAATAAGTGAAAGGTTTTTTTTTGTTTTTTTTTACAGCGTACACATCATAAATGACGCAAAAAAATTGTTGTGCAGGTTATTACGGCCGTGCCAATATTGAATGTGTGTATTTTATATATTGAGACTTATTTTAAGGTTTATTGTAAAAAAAAGGCGCACGTGTATTTTTTTAAATTTAACATTACTTTATGTTTTTACTTTATTTTTAAACTTTAATGTACTGGCATATATCAGATATATGTCAGTACATTAGCCGGTGTATGTATAGTACACAGGCAGTTGTTAGGACATACCTAAGTATGCCCTAACAACAGGAAATAAGGTAAGACAGCCCTGGGGTCCTTCAATAGACCCTGGGCTGTCTGCCCATATATGGTATGGCCCTCAATCGCGTCACAGGAATTCCCTGTGACGCGATCCAAGGGGCATCCCCCTTCTCACTTTCCCCTGAATGCTGTAGTCAGTTTTGATCGCAGCATTCAGGAGAATAGCGGCGGAGATGAGCGGTTTCTCTGATCTCCGCCGTTATAGAGCGGGGCTGCGGCTGTGTAATATAGTCATTGCCCCGCTCCTGACAGAAGTGCGTGCGCGGTCAGCATGAGGTAATGCGGCCGGCGCTGCACTAATGAGCGGCGGCGCAGACACCGAAGACAGAACATGGGGGTGTTTTGCAGTGCGGCCGCCATGTTCTGTTTTCAGTGCCGCCGCTCATTAGTGCAGCACTGGCCGCATCGCATCATCCTGACAGCGTGCACTTGTCAGGACTCAGGAGTGGGGCAATGGCTGTATTACACAGCCGCAGCCCCGCTCTCATTCATCATGTATTACTATACTTACCGGTGTGGCTCGAACCATTTGGGGATGCACAGTATCGAAGTTTCGATGCATTGTGCATCCCTAGTAAGTAGTGCCACAAATTCCCCCCTTGCCGCACAGCCCCCTTGTAGGTAGAGCCACACACACCCTTGTAGGTAGCACTCCCTTCCTGTAGATAGCGCCACTGTAGCTCCCTGTGGCTGGGGATTCCGCTCCTTGACGGAGTGCTTGATGTCTTTGTCCATATATGAACAGTGACATCGGGCAACTAACTCCTGAAGCGGAATCCCTGTCCACAGCGGTGCCGACGCTGTGACCGGGGATTCCACTCCAGGAGAAGCCCCTGACGTCTCTGTCCATTTAGTCGGGGGTGCTATCTACAGGGGTTCTGCAAAAAAATCTCCTCCTCCTCCTCACATCCACTTGGCGCTATGAGGAGGAGGAGAGAAAGCACGTCCGTGGCAGTTGTCCAGAGGAGTGTCGCGGCACCGCTAGAGGGTTCTCATGGGAACCTCATGTTGGGAACCACCAGTCTAGTAGATCACAGAGCAGGGAGATACCTCCCTGCTCTGCTATAGTTTACAATAGTATCTGCGTCTTTAGCAGAGCCGTATTTACAACTCACGCTGCCCTAGGCACTAAGCCTGAATATACCCCCATTAAAGGCCTATTTAGTTGAGCCAATTATCATCATGATTCGCCAGTTTCTGACCAATTATAATGATATTTGGTCAGTGTTAACAAAGTGGAAGATCAATGATAAAAACTTTGCTTATCGTTAATCTCTAATGAGAAAAAGAAAAGGTAATACACCCGGCCGTAGTCTTATCGATGCGTATTCTGTTCTGAGCGTAGCCCGGCCTCCAGGGATGACGATGCATCCCATGTGACAGCTGCAGCCAATCAAAGGCTGCAGCGGTCACATGGACTACAGCGTCATCGCAGGAGGCCGGGCTACGCTCAAAGAGAGAGAGAGGGACTACGGCCGGGAGTATTCGCTTTTTTTTAAATTTATTTCTGCAGAAAAACTGCACCAAAATTTGATGCTGTTTTTCAGGTGAAATTCCCTGCGGTTCTCAGGACGTATACACTGTGTGGTTTTACGTATCCGCCCTGTGTGTTCCGACCCTTATAATCAAGTTGCTCTCCCCACAAATATTATCTCTAAGGGCTTATTCAGACGAACGGGATATACGTCCGTGCAACGCGCGTGATTTTCATGCGCGTTGCACGGACCTATATTAGTCTATGGGGCCGTGCAGACATGTGTGTGATTTTTACTCAGCGTGAGTCCGCTGCGTAAAAATCATGACATGTCCGTTCTTTGAGCGTTTTTTGCGCATCACGCACCCATTGAAGTCAATGGGTGCGTGAAAACCATGCATGCCACACGGAAGCACTTCCGTGCGACCAGCGTGATTCGCGCAACAGTTGTCAAAAGGATGAATGAAAACAGAAAAGCACCACGTGCTTTTTTGTTTACAAACATCCAAATGGAGTGTCATAATGATGGCGGCTGCGCAAAAAGCACACAACCGCGCATCATATGCTGCTGCCGCACGGAGCGGTCAAATGCATTTTGCGCAGGCAAAACGCTGTGTTTTTTGCGTGCGCAAAAGGCACACGCTCGTGTGAATCCAGCCTAAGGGTAAGGCCACACGGAGCGGCCCTGACACGGTCGCAACGCAGCTAACAACCACGCCGGCACCATGTTCAGTGCGGCTGTCAAACAGCCTGTTAGTGGCCGCACGTATTCCAGTTACATTCGCACGCGCACTGCCGCTCCATTCATTCTCTATGGGAGCGCCGGAGCTAGCCGAGTGCAGTGTTCTGCTTTTTCTGGCGCTCCCATAGAGAATGAATAGGAGGTAAGTTGTTGTAATTTGCAAAATCGTGCGGCCATAAAGGGTGTATTAATTCATGGCCGCACAATTTTGCAGATAAAGGGAGGGTTTACCCGCGTTAACGTGCGGCCATGAATTAATACACCCTTTATGGCCGCACGATTTTGCAAATTACAACAACTTACCTCCTATTCATTCTTTATGGGAGCGCCGGAAAAAGCAGAACACTGCACTCGGCTATCTCCGGCGCTCCCATAGAGAATGAATGGAGCGGCAGTGCGCACGCGAGTGTAACCGGAATACCCCTTAACGAGGTATTTGACAGCCGCTCCTACATAGTGCCAGCGCAGTTGTTGGCCGCGTTGCGACAGTGTGAGGGCTGCTCTGTGTGGCCGTACCCTAAAGAATCCTTTCTCCCCATACATAACGCTAAGTTCCCCTCCCCCATGATTCATAATAAGCTCCTACACCACAAAATAAACTATACAGAAGTCCCCTTCCTCACAAAATACATTTATAAAGAATCCCCCCACACTCCTATAGCATTTAGGGCAATGTCCCCTCACCTTCAAAATCGATCTGTAAAAAATACACACAAAGTACCTATAACCTAGTCTCCCCTCCCCCACAAAATACATTTATAAAGAATCCCCCACACTCCTATAGCATTTAGGGCAATGTCCCCTCCCCCACAAAATCGATCTGTAAAAAATACACACAAAGTACCTCTAACCTAGTCTCCCCTCCCCCACAAAATCGATCTTTTAAAAAAAAAAAAAACATCCTGTTACACATCACATAAAGCCCCCTCTCTCCCCCTCCCTCACACAGCACATAAATAAACATAGATTAAAGGGAATGTGTTGCCAGAAAAACATGGTTTTTTTTAAAAAATTAAACATTTAGTGTGTGGGTGGTTAAACATTGTTCAAATTTTTTTTATTTTTTTGCACGAGTCCAGGAAATATTATAAATTATTTCTAATTTATAATACTACCCATTTTTGGTCACTAGATGGAGCTGTTCCCAAAATTGCAGCATTGCAACATTGGGTTAAAAGCCCTCGCTCTAGTGAGCTCTCAGCATCCCCCCCTCCTTTATCCTGGCTAGTGCCGGGATAAACGAGGGGTTTGAACGGTGTAACCTCCTACACTGTGTGTCGCCATTTTTTAAGGTAACCCACAGTGTAGTAGGTTTACATACAGTAGTAAACACACACAAACACGAACATACATTGAAATCTCTTACCTGCTCCTGCCGCCGCGGCTCCCTCCGGCCCGTCCGCTCCGTTTGCTGCCGCTGGTGCAAGTGCAGAAATCCGGAAGCCGCGACCGGAAGTAGTAATATTACTGTCCGGCCGCGACTTCCGGTCCACAGGAAAATGGCGCCGGACGGCGCCAATTTCGAATAGGACTGTGTGGGAGCGGCGCATGAGTCCCTATGGGACTGTGGCTGCCGTATTCCATGTCTGTATGTGTCGTTAATCGACACACACAGAAATGGAACAAAAAATGGCAGCCCCCATAGGGAAGAAAAAGTGTAAAAATAAGAAAAAGTAAAACACAAACACACAAATAAATATAAAAGTTTTTAATAAAGCACTAACATCTTTAACATATAAAAAAATAATTTCTGATGACACTGTTCCTTTAAGCTAAAGCTGCTGCTCTTCTTACCTGACTCTGGAGCTCCGTGGAGGAGTCTTCACTGGGGCAGCAGCACAGCAGGAAGGAGCTGCGTGAGGTGCTGAGTGTGTGTGACACTGCAGTACAGGCTGTGCCGATTGGTGGAGCAGACAGAAGCACTTGCTGCTCCTCCAATCAGCGCTCACTTCACGCAGCAGTGCAGAGGGAGGAACATTTCTCCTCTCTTCTGCTCGTACCCACTGGCGCCCCCCTTACAGCATGGTGGCCGGCGCCCTGTGCGACCGCACGTGTCGCACATAGCTAAGGCCGGCCATGGTCATATATTTCCCTTCAAAAATGTAATCAGATCTTGTGAGGGGATAGAAGGGAAGCTTTTCCCCAAATAAACTTTTGAAAAGGTCTCCCTGTTTTCCCCTAAAAAAAAAATAAAAAAAAGTGAATGAAGCCTTATGCCTATATTAAAAAATAAACAAAAAAATAAAAACCACAGTAGTTTAACATTTGTTGTCAATGTTATCATGGAGGTTTCTCAAGGACATAAAAATATCAGTAAATTGTTGTACAGTATGTGTACACATTGCGTTATTTGGGGATGAGAAGTGGAAGACAGCCGTAGAAATGGGAAACTGCGCTAGTGAAGCAGGTTTAGGCCTTGTTCACACATACTTTGTCTTGAGAGTTAGTGGTGCAGTTAGGACCTTCACCACTAACACAACACAAATCACAGCCTTTTTGCTTGTTTGATATGCTTTTTTGCTGTTAAAATTATGTTTTCCATTCACTTACAGTTAACATCTAGATGCTCAAAAAGCGCCACTAAAATACCATGTGTGATCGCGGCCTAAATAAGCAGAGTACCCAAGGACAAATGGAGCTCAGCTGCTGATATAGGGCGTATTCAAACTCGTTGCCTAGGGCAGAACCAGCTGTAAATACAGGGGTACCACGACTATTATACTGCACGGGGGGCGCTGAGGGCTCTATGTCAGACTGCAAGGGGAGCTCTGTCATTATACTGTAGGGGAGAGGGGGCTCTATGGGATTATACTGCATACCAGCTCAATTGCATATCTAAGATTTCAAATGCGTGTGCCGTCCCAGCATAATAAACACCACAACCAGCCTCTATCTGTTCATGATTTAAAGCCCAGTTATCTCGGCAGCATTTATCCGGTAGGAAGAGGTTATCAGGTTCAGGATGGGACGCTACGCATGAGCCAGTGCTGTGTGCTTGCCCCCAGGCTTAAATTTGCCAGCCAGCCTCGGCTTAAAGTTAAAAAAAATTTTTAGCCCAGAATACAAACAACAATGCACAAGGAAAAACTTTCAAACCTAATTTCGAAAACCTTGATAATAAATAGTCTGTTAAATAACTGTTTTCAGATATAATTATATTAAAGAGACTGTTATGTAAAAAGTATGGTACTTCTTTAGAGAAAAAAGTTATGTCATTGTTCTAAAATAATTGGGTTAAGTATTAGAATGTACAGAAATAACCTCTGATAATTGAAATAGGTCTTTTATCTGAAATTTCATACTGCTGTTTGTATCAACTGAAATGCAAAAGCAACTACTTCCACAATAGAAATAAACTGTGGATTGTACTCGTTGTTTCCATGGTTGCAAAGAAAAAGTATTTCAACTATCTGGAATTATTGAAGTATGTTGCTATAGTCTCCAGTATTTCACTTTCCTCTTTCAGAAAATAAAGCATAACACCCCATCCCCACCATAAAGCACAGTGATGGCACGGTCATACTGGAAGGAGGCCCTGGAAAACTTGTGAAGGTAACACATAAAATGAATGCAGGAAAACCAGGATGAGCCCTGCTGCAGTCTTGAAAGGAAAACCTGAAAAATATAGAAGGAAAACAAGGAGAAGTCTGCAAGGAAATGGCAAGAATAAAAATAAAGTAAAGATACTATGAATAAAGCCAAATCTACCAGGGGGTGACTTAATAAAAAAAAAAGGTAATATTTCTATCCCAAGTAAAAACCTCAATGGCCAAGTCAGTCATGTATTACAGATGCAATTTGCTGATAAATCTGCCCAATATGTCCTTATTCTGCTTCACTGCTGAATCGGGCTGTTTGATCCCTTCTATGCCACTTCTCAAATAGGTGAATTACTATTTAAAATATAATATATCACAGCATGTTTGGTCTCATATTATGGTCACGTATTAGTTCAATGTTGGTACAGGGTTCTGATGTGGAGCAAATGTTAAGCAATGAGTCTCCCAAGATCATGCAACTTGTATTTTTTCGATTTTATTGACCTTCGTGGGAAAGTTAGCATGACCATATTCTCCATAAAGGCAATGGCTCAGTTGACTACTAAGGGGCCCTGTTGACTCCTTTATTACTAATAAAATGTGGTCAAATTGAAGGTAAACACAATTATAGACAAACACAATCTAACTAAACTATTAACAAACAAATAGTTGTACTGTTTATGTCTTTTATTCAACATTCACAGTGCTGGGAGAAAAAAATAAGTATGTGAACTTCGGTGTTTTTTTTCTTCTCCAAGAGCTAATTGTCAAAATATGTTTTAAGGAGATACGATTTAAAAAGTGTGGGTATCACAGGAGCTTTTAAATAAAGGCACACAAAGCTTTGTTACTGACAGATCTGTTCTTCTCAAGAAAGATTGATTAGTGTAAACGATGCCTCGAGGCAAATAACTTTCAGAAAACCTCAGCAAATGTGTTATACAGAAGCTGGAAAAGCTATAAAAGCATTACTAAAGAATTGGATGTACCTCAATCCACGTTTAGACAAATTTGTACAAATGGAGAAAATTCCGGACTGTTGCTACTCTCCCTAGCAGTGGGAATCCTGTTAAAATGACTCCAAGGGGCAATCCTGAAGGCGATGAGAAATAACCCAAGCGTAACAGCAAACAACCTACTGAAGACTTTACAAACTGCAAAAACCTCTGTTCATGTGTCCACTATTAGAAAAACACGGAACAATAATGGTGTTCATAGAAGGACACCACGAAGAAAGCCATGGTTGTCCACAAAAAAACATTGCTGCCCATCTCAACTTTGCCCAAGACCACCTGGCTGTTCACAATGGTTCTGGGAAAATGGACAGATGAGACAAAAGTTCAACTTATTAGCATAAATTCACAACGTAATGTTTGAAGGAAAAAGAACACTGCACACCAACACCAAAACCTCATCTCAACTATGAAGCATGGTGGAGGGAGCATCATGGTTTGGGGCTGCTTTGCTGCCTCAGGGCCTGGACGTCTTGCAATCATTTAAGGGAACAATAAATTAAAAGGTGTATCAAAACATTTTACTGGAATGTAAGGGCAGCAGTCCATGAACCTCAAGCTGAAGAAACTTTGGGTGATGCAACAAGACAATGACAAGTAAGGCTGCGTTCACACAGAGTTTTTTTGCAGATTTTCCTCTGCCTGCACGCCGATTTTCACTGCATTTTTCGCCTGCGGCCATTGAGCGCTGTGGGCATAAAACGCTGCGAAATACGCTTTCTCTGCTTCCCTTTGATGTCAATGGGAGGTCAGAGGCGTAGACGCCTGAAGATAGGGCATGTCCCTTCTTTTTGCCGCTAGCCGGTTTTTCCGCTCGCGGGAAAAAAACGCCTCCGCCTCCCATTGAAATCAATGGGAGGCATATTCGGTCATTTTTTGCCGTGTTTTCCGACGAGGTTTCCGTGTCAAAAACGTGTCTAAACACTTTGTATGAACTTGCCCTTAAACAACTAAAGAATGGTTGAAAAAGAAGATTTGTGTTTTGAAATGGCCAAGTCAGAGTCCTGACCTTAACCCTATAGAAATGCTGTGACATGACCTGAAAAGGGCAGTGCACGCAAAGCATCCCAGAAATGTTGATGAACTGAAAGACATTTGCAGGGAGGAATGATACAATATTCTTCCTTAACGTTATGCACATCTTATTTGCAGCTACAGGAAATATTTGGTGGAGTTGATTTATGTTAAATAAGGATATGCAGGTACTAAATTTAAGGGTTCAATTACTTCTGCTCCCTGCACTATGGTTGTTTACTCAATGTGCTCAATGAAAGACATGAACAGTATAACCGTTTGTGTGTTATTAGTTTAGTTAGATTGTGTTTGTCTACAACAATCAGACCACATTTTATTAGTAATCATTTCAGAAAGTTAATCTAAGGTCATTCCAAAGGGTTCACTTTTTTTGCAACTGTATATTTGTGTGTGTATATATATACAGTACTGTTTTTAGGCAGTTGTGGAAAAATGATGCAAAGTTAGAACGCTTTCACAAATAAAAGTGTTAATAGATTTACATATTTTCTTCCCAGAGCTTTACCCGGAGACCAACCAGCGTGGTCTCCGGGTATGTAATCAATATGACAGTCTGTCACAAAAATCACATTACTCCCCTCTTCGTCGCTTACCCGCTGACTGTAAGGAGCTCCGTGATACAGTTGTCTGGAGACAGCTGTATCATGGAGCTTTACCCAGAGACCAAATAGTGTGGTCTCTGGGCATGTGATTGTGGTGACAGCCTGTCACAGCAATCACAGAAAAGTTTGTTACTAAATCACAAACTTTTCATTTAATTGAATCATCTCCCTCTCTTGGCAGTCTGCCAGAGACGGAGAAGAGTAAGGCTTCATTCACATCTGCGTGGGGACTCCGTTCATGGGTTCCATTGGTCCTTTCCGTCAGGGGAACCCATTAATGGAATCCAAACTGAAACAAGCGGAAAGCATAGGTTTCTGTTACTTCACCATTGATTTCAATGGTGATGGATCCGGTCCAAATGGTTTCCATTTGTCACTGTTGTTTAAGGGTTCCGTCAATTTGACGGAATCAAAAGCATAGTCAACTCATTGGACCCTCTTTGAACACTTTTAAACATCCTGACAGAGCCTCATTTTTCAAATCTGACATGTTTCACTTTATGTGGTAATAACTTTGGAATGTTTTTACCTATCCAAGCGATTCTGAGACTTTTGTCATGACACATTGGACTTTATGTTACTGGCAAAATTTGCTTGATACATTCAGTATTTAATTGTGAAAAACACCAAAATGTAGCAAAAAATTGCAAAAATTTGCATTTTTCTAAATTTAAATGTATCTGCTTGTAAGACAGGCAGTTATACCACACAAAATTGTTGCTAATTAACATCCCCCTAATGTCTACTTTAGATTGGCATCGTTTTTTGAACATCTTTTTTATTTTTCTAGGATGTTACAAGGCCTAGAACTTTAGCAGCAATTTCTCACATTTTCAAGAACATTTCAAAAGGCTATTTTTACAGGTACCAGTTCAGTTGTAAAGTGGCTTTTGGGGTGTTATATATTAGAAACCCCCAATAAGTCACACCATTTTATAAAGTTTACCCCTCAAAGTATTCAAAACAGAATTTAGAAAGTTTATTAACCCTTTAGAGGTTTCACAGGAATTAAAGCAAAGTAGAGAGATGAAATTTACAAATTTCATTTTTTTTTTTTTTGCAGAAATTCATTTTTAATCCAGTTTTTTTTTGTAACACAGAAAGCTTTACCAGAGAAATGCAACTCAATATTTATTGCCCAGGTTCTGCAGATATAGGAAATATCCCACATGTGGCCCTAGTGAGGTACTGGACTGAAGCACAGGCCTCAGAATCAATGGAGCACCTAGAGGATTTTGGGGCCTTCTTTTTGTTAGAATATATTTTAGGCACCATGTCAGGTTTGAAGGGCTCTTGCGGTGCCAAAACAGTAGAAATCCCCCAAAAGTTACCCCATTTTGGAAACTACACACCTCATGAAAATTATCTAGGGGTATAGTGAGTATTTTGACCCCACAGGTTTATTGCAGAAATTATTGTAAGTAGGCCATAAAAATTAAATCTAAATTCTTTCAAAGAAAATGTACGTTTAGCTAATTTTTCCACAAGGACTAAAGGGGAAAAAGCACCGCAACATTTGTAAATCATTTTCTCCCGAGTAAAACAATATCCCACATGTGGTCATAAATGGCTGTCTGGACATACGGCAGGGCTTAGAAGGGAAAGAGCACTATTTGGCTTTTGGTGCTCAAATTTAGCAGGAATGGTTTGCAGAGGCCATGCCACATTTTCAAAGCCCCTGAGGGGACAAAACAGTGGAAACCCCCAACAAGTGACCCCATTTTGTAAACTACACCCATTGAGCAAATTATCTAGAGGTATAGTGAGCATTTTGACCGCACAGGTTTTTGTTGCAGAAATTATTGGAATTAAGCCGTGAAAATTAAAATCTACATTTTTTTCAAAGAAAATGTAGGTTTAGCTATTTTTTTCTCGTTTCCACAAGGACTAAAGGAGAAAAACCACCACAAAATTTGTAAAGCAATTTTTCCCGAGTAAAACAATACCCCTCATGTGGTCATAAACGGCTGTTTGGACACACAGCACGGCTTAGAAGGGAATGAGTGCTGTTTGGCTTTTGGAGATCACATGTAGCAGGAATGGTTTGCGGAGGCCATGTCGCATTTGCAAAGCCCCTGAGGGGACAAAACAGCGAAAATGCCCAATAAGTGGTTCCATTTAGGAAACTACACCCCTTGAGGATTTAATCTAGGCGTATAGTGAGCATTTTGATCCCACAGCTTTTTTTATAGAATTTATTATTATTCGGCAATGAAAATAAATACAATCCCTTTTCTTCAATAAGACGTAGCTTTAGCTCATAATTTTTCATTTTCTCAATAAATAAGGGAAAAAAAGAACTCCAGCATTTATAAAGCAATTTCTCCGGAGTACGGCAATACCCCATATGTGGTCATAAACTGCTATTTGGGCACACGGCAGGGCTCAGAGGGGAAGGAATGGCATTTGGCACGCAGATTTTCCTGGATTGGTTTCTGGTCGCTATGTCGCCTTTGCAAAGCCCCTGTGGGACGAAAACAGTGGAAACCCCCCAGAAGTGACCACATTTTGGAAACTACATTCCTCAAGGTATTCACCTAGGGGTGTAGTGAGCATGTTAACCCCACAGGTGTTTTTCAGAAATTAGTGTGCACTCAATGTTGCAGAGTGAAAATTAAATTACCTCACTTTTTAACTACTGGCCGCGTCATCCTGGAGAGTAAGATGGCCGCCCTCCAGAAGCGTCGGTCACGAGGGGCCGGAGCCGGACACACGCGACCAGTAGTTAAACAGTGAGGTCATTTCATTTCATCTGTGTATTTCCACCTGGACACATGGTCTTGTAATTGGCCAGTCCCCACTTAAATATGGAGAGTTTATTGTTCAACGCCACCCCCAGACGAAAGCATTAGCACCGAAACGCGCGTTGGGGCGGACGTTCGCTGTGTTTCCTCTTCTGCATCTATTATGCGTATGTAAAATAGTAAGGCAGGTAGGAGCAGCACAAGTGCAAATTACCAAATAAATGGTCGGTGCTAAGCTTCAAATGATAGGAGTGACTTCTCCCCATATGATGTATAACAAAAAGACGAGAGCATGGAAGCAGCACTCACGAAAAGAAGTGAAGTTTATTCACCCAACAAATGCAACGTTTCACTTCCTCAATGGAAGCATTTTCAAGCAAGCAGTGATAGCATCACATGAGTATAAATACAGAGAACTCAGTACAAAAAACAAGGGTTGTGATTAATAGCAATTTATACAAAACATAGAAAAATCGCACAATGTAACAATGTGACCATGTACAAAAAACATGTGATTTAACCCCTATCCGCACCAGGACGTAACTGTCCGTCCTCGCGGGAGGTTACTTCCCGCACGAGGACGTACAGTTACTGAGTTTTTCCCGGTGCACACTGTCGGCGACAGTGTGCACCGGGAACCGGGAGGTCAGCTGTCGCCGACAGCTGACACTCCCCTCTTGCCGGCCAGCGGTCCTTTGCCGCTGATTTCGGCGAATTAACCCCTTAAATTCGGCGATCGGGTGCAATCGCCGAATTTTAGGGGTTTCTAGCATATCGGCAGACCCCCGTCCAAAATCGCGGGGTCTGCCGATAGTTAGTATGGCAAACGGAAGCTAAACAATGGCTTCCGGGTCTGCCATGGACGGAAGCCCATCAGGACCAACCTTTGGCTGGTCCTGATAGGCTTCCTGTCAGAGTGACAGGAAGTCACTGTGTCATTCCCGATGCACACTGTCGGCGACATCGCCGCTGATTTTGGCAATTAACCCGTTACATGCGGGGCTCGATTGCGATCTCCGCATGTAGCGGGTTTGTAGCGCATCAGCAGCCCCCATGCAATCGTGGGGGCTTCTGATGCTTGTGATGGCACCCGGGGGCCAGACAACGGCCCCCAAGTCTGCCATGTATGTCAGCCTATGAGGATCAGCCTCTGCTGATCCTCGTAGACCAACTGTCAGAGTGACTGTGAGGTCACACTGACAGTTGGAATACGTTACACTACATAGGTAGTGTAATGTATTCTAGCAGCGATCAGAGCTGCAGGTAAAAAAAAGTGTAAAAAGTAAAAAAAAAGTTAATAAACAAAAATATAAAGTGTAAAAAGTAAAAAAAAGTTAATAAAAATGTTTTATAAAAGTGTAAAAATAAAAGGTTTTGTTTTCCTATAATAAGTAATTTATTATAGGGAAAAAATGAAAACGTTAAAAAAAAGTACACATATTTGGTATCGCCGCGTTCGTAACGACCCAATCTATGAAACTATAATGTTAATTTTTCCACACGGTGAACGCCGCAAACAAAATAAACGGAAAACTGTCAGCATCGCTATTTTTTGGTCACCACCCCTCCCAAGATATAGAATAAAAAGTGATCAAAAAGTCGCATTTACCCCAAAATGGTACCAATAAAAACTAAAACCCGTCCCGCAAAAAACAAGACCTCCCACAGCTTTTTTGACGAAAAAATAAAAAAGTTACAGCTCAGAATAGCGTGTCCCAGAAAATAAATTATTTGATAGAAACTTAATTTTATCGTGCAAACGCTGTAAAACTTAAAAAAAACTATACACATATGGTATCACCGTAATCGTACCGACCGGCAGAATAAATTGAAACGTAATTTATTGCGCACGGTGAATGCTGTAATAAATAAATAATTTAAACGCCAAAATCGCTGTTTTTTGGTCACCTTAGCTCTAAAAAAGATCCTGAGGGGCCAAAATGCTCACTATACCCCTAGAAAAATTCCTTGAGGGGTGTAGATTCCAAAATGGGGTCACTTTTGGGGGGTTTCCACTGTTTTGGTCCCTCCGGGGCGTTGCAAACCCGACATGGCACTGAAAACCAATCCAGCAAAATCTGCGCTCCAAAATCCAAAAGGCGCTCCTTCCCTCCTGAGCCCTGCTGTGGGTCCAAACATCAGTTTAAGACCACATATGGGGTATTGCCGTAATCGGGAGAAATTGCTTTACAAATGTTGGGCGGCTTTTTCTCCTTTATTCCTTGTAAAAATTCCTTGAGGGGTGTAGATTCCAAAATGGGGTCACTTTTGGGGGGTTTCCACTGTTTTGGTCCCTCCGGGGCGTTGCAAACCCGACATGGCACTGAAAACCAATCCAGCAAAATCTGCGCTCCAAAATCCAAAAGGCGCTCCTTCCCTCCTGAGCCCTGCTATGGGTCCAAACATCAGTTTAAGACCACATATGGGGTATTGCTGTAATCGGGAGAAATTGCTTTACAAATGTTGTGCGGCTTTTTCTCCTTTATTCCTTGTAAAAATGAAAAAATTCTATGTTTCCACAGAAAAATAGGTGATTTTCACCTTCACAGACTAATTCCACTAAATTCTGCAAAAAACACTGTTGGGTCAATATGCTAACTATACCCCTAGAAAAATGCCTTGAGGGGTGTAGTTTCCAAAATGGGGTCACTTTGGGGGGGGGTTTCGACTGTTTAGGTACCACGAGACCTCCTCAAACCTGACATGTTGCCTAAAATATATTCCTAAAAAAAGGAGGCCCCAAAATCCACTAGGTGCTCTTTTGCTTCTGAGGCCTGTGTTTCAGTCCATTAGGACACTAGGGCCACATGTTGGATATTTCTAAAATCTGCAGAATATGGGCAATAAATATTGAGTTGCGTTTCCCTGGTAAAACCTTCTGTGTTACAGATTTTTTTTTATTACAAATGAATTTCAGCAAAAAAAATGAAATTTGTAAATTTCACCTCTACTTTGCCTTAATTCCTGTGAAACGCCTAAAGGGTTAAAATACTTTCTGAATGTGGTTTTGAATACCTTGAGGGGTACCGTTTTCATAATGGGGTGATTTATGGGGACTTTCTAATATATAAGGCCCTCAAAGCCACTTCAGAACTGAACTGGTCCCTGAAAAAATAGCTTTTGAAATTTTATTGAAAATATGAGAAATTGCTGCTAAAGTTCTAAGCCTCGTAATGTCCTAGAAAAATAAAAGTACGTGAAAAAAAATGATGCAAACATAAAGTAGACATATGGGGGATGTTAACTAGTAACAATTTTGTGTGGTATTACTATCTGTTTCACAAGCAAATACATTTAAATTTAGAAAAATGCTAATTTTTGCAAATGTTTGCTAAAATTTGAAGTTTTTCACAAATAAATATTGAATTTATCTCCAAATTTTTTCACTAACATAAAGTACAATATGTCACGAGAAAACAATCTCAGAATCGCTTGGATAGGTAAAAGCATTCCGGAGTTATTACCACATATAGTGACACATGTCAGATTTGAAAAAATCATCTGTGTCCACAAGGCCAAAACAGGCTGTGTCCTAAAGGGGTTAAGAGTCTCATCTGGACATATAATAATAGAAATTACAAATGTGTACGATCTACCATATACATGTAAACACGTATATTCTGTAGATTAGGTGTCATTAGTGATTAAATAATAAAACATAAAAACAGCTGACACTCACCACACTGAGTTGAATGCAAACCTCATGGACTGAATGACTCATGTGCTAATTACTAGAATCTGGGCGTTTCACACGCCGGACAGCACATGTCCACATCCTAACTGTCTATTGGGTAAGGCCATCCTCGTGTTCCAAGGTTGCCATGACAAAGTACAACAACATGGTGTCAAAATTAAACACAGCAGCTGAGAAAGGCCATTCCGGCCGTGCAATCATTTCTAGGTAAAATGTGCCGTGTACCACCATCTTTATTAAGGGCAAAATGCCAGCATACATTAATCTATATGGATTACGTCATGTCGGAACAGTATCTGAATCAGGGGTAGTGTGCTCCACCCACAGAATACATGTACATGTTAAGATCCATATTAGATCCCAGAGGTCAAAAGCTGCATTAACCCCTTAATGACGAGCCTATTTTAGACGTTAATGACCAAGCCATTTTTTACGTTTTTCCATCGTCTCATTCAAAGAGCTATACACTTTTTATTTTTGCGGCGACATAGCTGTATAAGTTCTTGTTTTTTGCGGGACAAGTTGTATTTGTTAATAGCACCATTTTGGGGTGCATAGAATTTATTGATTAACTTTTATTAACTTTTTTTTTGGGGGGGAATAGAAAAAAATCTGAAATTTCGCCACACTTTTTTGCGTCCTAAATTTACGCCGTTTACCGTGTGGTATAAATAACACAATAACTTTATTCAGTGGGTTGTTGTGATTGCAACAATACCAAATTTATATAGTTTTTGTATGTTTTACCACTTTTACACAGTGAAAACACTTTTTTTTCAAAATTATTTGTTTTTGTGTCTCCATATTTGAAGAGCCGTAACGGTTTTATTTTTTCGCTGATGCAATTGTAGGAGGGCTTTTATCACATTTTTTTTAAGGCTGGATTCAAAGAAAACAGCAATTTTTGCCAGTTTTATTATTTTATTTTTTACGACGTTCACCGTGCGGGTTAAATGATGTAATAAGTTTATAGTTGGGGTCGTTACGGACGCAGCGATACCAAACATGTGTGACTTTTTTACTTTATTTTGTTTGTTAATAATAAAGCAATTTGTAATTGGAAAAAGTGGGTTTTTCATTTATTTTTTTTCACTTTTTTTTTGTCACTTTTTATTAAACTTTTTTTTCACTTTTTTACTAGTCCCATTAGGGGCCTTCACTATGCGATGGTCTGATCTCATTAATAATACACTGCAATACTTCTGTATTGCAATGTATTATGCCTGTCCATGTAAAACGGACAGGCATCTGCTAGGTCATGCCAGAGGCATGATCTAGCAGGCATTCGCTACAGGCAGACCTGGGGGCCTTTATTAGGCCCCCGTCTGCCATTGGAGAAACAGACACTCGGCGATCTTATCGCCGGGTGTCAGTGAGATGAGAGGGAGCTCCCTTTCTCTCTCCAAAACCACTCAGATGCGGTGCTCGCTATTGAGCACCGCATCTGACGGGTTAAACGGGTGAGATCGATACTTATATCGATCTCACCCAGCAAAGCAGGGACGCCCCAGCCCTCAGCTACCTCTGGCAGCTGAGAGCAGGGAGATTTAACAGCTCCCTGCTCTGTTTACTTATTCCGATGCCGCGACGTAAAAAGTCTATAGCATCGGAATAAGGCCCGTTAGTGACCGACGTAGAAACACTATGGGCCGGTCACTAATGGGTTAAATGCATTGCGTCCCTATAGACAAACATTCACTCCTATCATTTGAAGCTTAGCACCGACCATTTATTTGGTAATTTGCACTTGTGCTGCTCCTACCTGCCTTACTATTTTGTATACTTTGACAAGGAGTCTTAGCACGTGCTTCAATATGGAGCCCTCTGAGTCTTTGAATGCCTCAACCAACATTTTTTCCTACACCACGGAGGATGTGGATAGGATCCTGAATGGTTCGCTGGGGGATGGGACTTTCCTGAGGATTCCGGCGAAGGTCGACATCAAAAGAGGCTTTGAGTATGAATCAAGGAGATTTATCAACCTGAGACTACATCTATCGATTTTGGGTCAATATTACAGACATCAGATCATCCCACGAGGTTTGTGATCACATCTTAAACCTAATTTGTTTCCCAATAACTTGGATTTCTGTACTCGGTTGGAAGGATTATCCAATAAATATGCGCTGGATGTTATTCTATTGAATATTGAGTTTCTGCAGAAGGAGATTGATACTTGCAGACTCAAAAAATTGGAATTTGAAGAAAAACTGCGCACACTTATGGGGAAGGAGGAATACTCTACCTATTGTGAGAAATTCAAAGGCATCCTACAGAAGTTTCAAAGTGAGCAGGAGGAAGTGAAACGGCATAAGTGGTTCAGAGACAGGGACGCTTATGCTACAGGGAAAATATATAATTGGAAGAAGGATCAATCACAATATAAGAAACCTACACGGAGAGACATCAAAACAAGGTTCCCCAGGAATAGGGACTCATTCACACAGGACGTTTTTTTAGAGGAAACATCAATGACTCCAGGAACAAGCGATACCGGACCAGGAGGGGCGGGAGACGTTACCACAGATGGTCCAAGAATAAAGAATGTGAAACAGCTGAGATCAACCCCACAAGTCAAGAAAAGGAACTCTCTCACCACCGATCAGTGGTAAATATTTCGAGCTATGCTTTGTCTGTAGATGAATTATCTGTTCTGTGTAAAGGGTTATCTTTTTGTCCTGTTGAGAATGTGGATTGGTTACAACTGGATATAGACCTAAATATTTTTTTTAGGTCTATTAGATTGAAGACATGGTTTTCCCAGCAAACAAATCCGGTTAGTGATATTCCAGATATAAGTTGTGAATTACGTTTGAAACAGTGGGGTTTATTCAACAAAAGTCACTTTCAGCCCCCAACAAACATGCAGGTGGTTGAAACATTTATTTCCTCTGTACTTAAGGATATTGCAGACTATAATAGTGAATGTCGCTCGGGAATATTCCACATAATTTTTCAATCAGAGAGAAACTAGCCCTTGAAGGACTGGTCAATAATAACAACCTGATTATAAAACCTGCAGATAAAGGGGGAGCGGTCGTTGTTATGGACCGTACCTCATATCTGCAAGAAATATATAGACAATAAAACGATGCTGAGGTATATCAAAAGGTTCCTTTAAATCCTATGCAAAGTATACAGAAACGGATTAGGATATTAGTGGATAATGCGTAGGCCAATGATATGATTGATAAGTATCTGCATTCTTTTTTGATACCATTATTCCCTATAACTCCGGTATTATACTGCCTGCCTAAAATTCACAAAAGTGTCACAGACCCCCCAGGGAGACCTATAGTCTCAGGGAGAGAGTCGCTATTGAGTCCACTAGCTATCTTTTTAGACAAGATCCTGAGGGAATTTGCTACATCTGCAAAGTCGTATATTAGGGACACATCTGACTTTTTGACTAAGATTAAGGATATCAATGTCCCTACAGGAGCAACGCTGGTTTCTTTTGATGTGACCAGCTTGTATACCTCCATTAATCATGGGAGGGGCATGAGCAGTGTAGGGAAAGTACTGAGGAGTACTGAATTCTCAGATGAGTGTAGGGAGTTTCTGTTGGGCCTTCTAGACATTGTATTGACATGTAATAATTTTTTATTTAATGATGAGTACTATATACAACTTAGAGGTACAGCGATGGGGTCAAATATGGCCCTCACATACACCAATATTGTTATGGCTGACATGGAGGAGACGTCGGTCTATGTATTCCACCACTTCACTTCGGTTCTGGGGTGGTGGCGATACATAGATGATGTCTTCCTCATATGGACTGGAGATCTATCAGATCTGGACCAGTTCTTTGATTTTTTTTTAACCATATTGACCTTGACATTAAGTTCACAATGGTGGCCTCTAGTACTCACATTCAATTTCTGGATACCGTGGTTAGTATTCAAGCCCATAGATTAGTGACAGATTTACATATTAAACAGACAGATTGTAATAATCTGCTGAGCTTTGATAGCCATCACCCTAAGGGAATGATTAAATCCTTACCATACAGCCAATTATTGAGAGTGAAACGTATTGTGGATGACCCCACTAGTTTGGATAATAACCTCAACAAGATGATAGGGAAATTTCCGGAAAGAGGATACCCCAAAAAACTCCTGGAAAAACATTTGGAAACAGTGAAGTTGATGGATAGGAGTCAGCTCCGCCAAGGTTTGAAAAAGAACCGACATAAAACTGTTAGACTTCCTATGGTTTCAACATATAGCATGTGCAGCCCTAACGTAATTCTTGGGAATTATTATGATAGGGTAACTGAATTTCAATCCCCTCCATTATTTTCCTATAGAAGGCCCCGTAACCTTAGGGACAGACTTGTTATGACGGATGTCAGCAAGAAAAGTAGTCTCAACAGGGGTGTGAACCCAGATGTGACACAGAGGGGTTGTTTCCCCTGTTTGTCTTGTGATAACTGTGCCATTATGCTTAAAGGCAATGTCTTTACATATCCCACTACGGGAAAAAAATATAACATTAGAACATACTATACCTGTAGAAGTGACTTCGTTATATATGTGCTACAATGCCCGTATAACCTTATCTATGTGAGGGAAACCACAACACAGTGTAGAGTAAGGTTAAATAATCATAAATCCAGTATATGCACTGGAAAAGTCGAATTCCCTATACCACGACACTTCGTGGAGATGGGACATACTGTACGTCAACTCAGGTTTACCATACTTGACAGGGTCCCTCCTTTGAAACGGGGGGGGGGGGGGGGGAATAGGGAATTGATCCTAAAAAAACGAGAAGTCTTCTGGAATAATAAATTTAATTCACTACACACAATTTGATCAAAATGTGCTCTAAGAACCTCCCTATTGTAACTAGATTTAGCAGTAATGCATATTTATTTATATTTAGTGGCTTAGGTGGCATTAGTGTTCGCAGTGTGCTGTCGCCATATTCTTGTGTGCTGTATAAATTTGCAGTCACAGGCGTTCTTGCACCTGTATCACTTTTTGTTTCATTTTGTTGGAATGTGCAGTTCAAACGTCTGTGTTGTTTATGTGATTCATATGTGTGGAGTTTGTGACTGCCTCTATTTTTTGATCTTGCACTCCTCCCATTCTGCCCTGGGTGATATTAATTAGTTTAATGCTAGTTCCTACCATCCCAAAGAATATGTAGGTTTAGCCCCAGTTCTGGGTGTATGTGAAGCGTAGGTTCCCACCTCCTAGAGGTCGCCTTGTCGTGGCAGGTGAGCTCACACAATTTGATCAAAATGTGCGCTAAGAACCTCCCTATTGTAGGTAGATTTAGCAGTAATGTATATTTATTTATATTTAGTGGCTTAGGTGGCATCAGGGTTCGCATTGTGCTATCGCCATTTTCTTGTGTGCTATCTATATATATATATATATATATATATATATATATATATATATATATATATAGAAGATCCAAACATAGGAGCAGCACTGTGTCAATAGCCAGAAACGGTTGGTGCTAGCTTCAAAATATCAAGGAGTGACGAGCTCCTCATGCATATATCCAAGAAAAAGAGACTGGAAGCAGCACTCAGCAAAAAAAATGTGAATTTATTCACCCAACACAGCAACGTTTCACTTCCTCCATGGAAGCATTTTCAAGCAATGAATGAAAACCACACATTGACATATATAGACAGAGCCACAGCCCAATTAACAGGTGTAATGAATCGTAGTAGTTATACAATGTATCAAAAAATACGATATATTATAAAAGTGTAGCAAAAAGTATAGTGCAGAAACATATGAGTCAATCACTGACATTTAGATGTAGATAATCACAACTGTATTAAGTGACATGTATGTGCATATAATAGTGAAAACATATTAATTACAGATTAATCAACAATCACAGTATGATACACAGAAGCTGGCACTCACCAATCTAGGTAAACAAGGACCATCTGTCCACGAGAAGTCAGTGAAAAAAGAAAAAAGAAAAAGAATTCCGGCGCCATAATCGCCATATTGCGCATGCCCCAACTCACACCGTCTATTGGCTGCTGCCAACACGTGCAAAACAAAGCACTATGACCCTGTATATCGCTGTGTTGGGTGAATAAATTCACATTTTTTTTGCTGAGTGCTGCTTCCAGTCTCTTTTTCTTGGATATATATATATATATATACAGTGAAGGAAATAAGTATTTGATCCCTTGCTGATTTTGTAAGTTTGCCCACTGTCAAAGACATGAACAGTCTAGAATTTTTAGGTTACGTTAATTTTACCAGTGAGAGATAGATTATATAAAAAAAAAAAAAAGAAAATCACATTGTCAAGATTATATATATTTATTTGCATTTTGTACAGAGAAATAAGTATTTGCTCGCTTTGGCAAACAAGACTTAATACTTGGTGGCAAAACTCTTGTTGGCAAGCACAGCAGTCAGACTTTTTTGTAGTTGATGATGAGGTTTGCACACATGTTAGATGGAATTTTGGCCCACTCCTCTTTGCAGATCATCTGTAAATCATTAAGATTTCGAGGCTGTCACTTGGCAACTCGGATCTTCAGCTCCCTCCATAAGTTTTCTATGGGATTAAGGTCTGGAGACTGGCTAGGCCACTCCATGACCTTAATGTGCTTCTTTTTGAGCCACTCCTTTGTTGCCTTGGCTGTATGTTTCGGGTCATTGTCGTGCTGGAAGACCCAGCCACGAGCCATTTTTAATGTCCTGGTGGAGGGAAGGAGGTTGTCACTCAGGATTTGACGGTACATGGCTCCATCCATTCTCCTATTGATGCGGTGAAGTAGTCCTGTGCCCTTAGCAGAGAAACACCCCCAAAACATAATGTTTCCACCTCCATGCTTGGCAGTGGGGATGGTGTTCTTTGGGTCATAGGCAGCATTTGTCTTCCTCCAAACACGGCGAGTTCAGTTAATGCCAAAGAGCTCGATTTTAGTCTCATTTGACCACAGCACCTTCTCCCAATCACTCTCAGAATCATCCAGATGTTCATTTGCAAACTTCAGACGGGCCTGTACATGTGCCTTCTTGAGCAGGGAGACCTTGCGGGCACTGCAGGATTTTAATCCATTACGGCGTAATGTGTTACCAATGGTTTTCTTGGTGACTGTGGTCCCAGCTGCCTTGAGATCATTAACAAGTTGCCCCCGTGTAGTTTTCCGCTGAGCTCTCACCTTCCTCAGGATCAAGGATACCCCACAAGGTGAGATTTTGCATGGAGCCCGAGATCGATGTCGATTGACAGTCATTTTGTATGTCTTCCATTTTCTTACTATTGCACCAGCAGTTATCTCCTTCTCACCCAGCGTCTTACTTATGATTTTGTAGCCCATTCCAGCCTTGTGCAGGTCTATGATCTTGTCCCTGACATCCTTAGAAAGCTCTTTGGTCTTGCCCATGTTGTAGAGGTTAGAGTCAGACTGATTAATTGAGTCTGAGGACAGGAGTCTTTTATACAGGTGACCATTTAAGACAGCTGTCTTTAATGCAGGCACCAAGTTGATTTGGAGCGTGTAACTGGTCTGGAGGAGGCTGAACTCTTAATGGTTGGTAGGGGATCAAATACTTATTTCTCTGTGCACAATGCAAATAAATATATATAATTTTGACTATGTGATTTTCTTATTTTTTTTTAAATATAATCTATCTCTCACTGGTAAAATTAACCTAGCCTAAAAATTCTAGACTGTTCATGTCTTTGACAGTGGGCAAACTTACAAAATCAGCAAGGGATCCAAATACTTATTTCCTTCACTGTATATATATATATATATATATATATATATATATATATATATATATATATATATATATATATAAATATATAAATAAAATAACTGAATAATAAACATACAGGAGATTTGAAGGATGCATTGGAGATCACGTGCATTTTTAATGTAAGTTGCACATGCTATCTTAGATTGCATCACAGTTTGATATCTACTGTCTTAAGTCTCCTTATTTCTGTCTCACTGCAACACCAGTCATTGTAGCAGGCATGTGGCTCCAAGTAGATGGTTTGAATTGCAACTAGTAGCTATGCCACTGTCTGAAGGCTTTGTCCACAAGAAAACATTTTATTGACAAACCACTGGCTCACAAATAAAGACAATTTCCAAACCCCTAAGAATAAATCACATATCAATCATCCCTTATTTCCTTTATGTCCGCTGAAGGTCAGATACAGGTAGATGTCAAGTTAAGCTCCAAAATTCTTAGATGTAAATATACCATGTGGAATTAAAAATTATATCATGCTCATGAGAGAAAAATGCATGCACATTTTTTTTATCATAGGTATAAGAGATTGTTAAAATATGATATTTTATTATACATACACTCCTCAACATTGAAATTGCAACACCAAGAAGGGCAAGCCGTAAGGTTATAAAAATCGAAGAAGTAGCAGGTGTCGCTAAGATCTGCAAATGATCACATTTTCAAGCACCAAGCTCCAATCTGTGACATGTAGGAGGGGCATAAAATCAGATTGAAAGCAAAGCTTTTTAGCCACATGAAACCTCAAAAATCGGATCAAGTGTTGGGATGATTGTACAATGCCTCCTGTTCATCGATGTGCCAGTTATCGCCACTTGTTACAAACTGAGAGGGTCAGAATCCTTGGACTGAGGGAGCTTGGTTTATCACTTTAGCAGATCGCTACGCACCTAGGCCAAAATGTCAGAACTGTCCAACATTGCAAGTCCCGGGGGTTGGGAGAACAAGAACGAACGGGAATGACAGCAAGAGGTGCGCAGAGGCGAATCTCTGCACGGACGGACCATCTGATTAGAAGAATGGCGCGTAGTGATCTGTTCTGTAATGCAAGTGAAATTAGACATCACATCCCAAGCCTACGGCCTCAACCAGTGTTCACACAAACCATCAGAAGGCGTTTGCACGACATTGCGCTATGAGCCAGATGTCCAGATACAGGTGTTTTATTGAACGCTCTCAAAGACTATCACGGTGCACAGCAAGAACGCAATGGAAGCTGGAATGGAGGTCTATCCTCTTCAGTGACGAGTCCTGATTTTGTCTCTGATGCAATGATAGCCGGGGATTCATCTGGAGACCATGTGGGCAACACCATGAAGAGGCCTTCACAAGGGAATGTCACACCGGTCCTACTCCTTGGATTATGGTGTGGGGTGGCATAATGTACAGTAGCTGGACCCCTCTAGTCTCCAATTCAGGCACACTAACAGCTCGGCGTTACATTGATTTGGTCGTGGATCCAGTGGTACGGCCATTCCTCCAAAGTGTTCCAGAAGCCATTCTTCAGCAGGAGAACGCCAAGCCGCGTGTTGCTCATGCTACTGTGAGCAGCCTGATTTGCCTAAACGTGCTACCATGGCCTGCAGCATCTCTGGACTTTTTCCCATTGAGCACATCTGGGACGTCATTGGTTGCAATTTCAATGTTGAGGATTGAATTTTGTAAAGTGTTTATTCCTGAAAGGTAAGTTAATGGTTTTAACACATGGACAATATAATCAATGACATCATGTAATTTCCAATCTAAGTAGAGGAGTTTAAAGGTAATTGGTGGTTTCCCTTTTGGTAATTCTTACACTTCCTATGGTGGCAGAATATAGGTTGTGTTTAACTTGGGTGTTATTCTCTGACCCCTGTCAAAGTCTATGTAATATCCACACTTAACATCTTGAGGGGGCCACACTCCACAAGAGAGATAGGATGCACATAAAGGGGTTTTCCAGGGATACAAAATTTTTGTACTAATATTCTATGTCAAAATTAAATAAACTTCCTAATATGCATTGTGTCAAAAATCGGAACGCATTTGTTCCTATTCCTCCTACCTCTGGCCGGCCGGAAGCTCTGCTTTTGATTCTAGTGTTTTTTTTTTGCTTCGACACACGCTCGTGCATGAGCGTTATTATGCAGACAGACCTGTGCCGACACCTCACTGAGTATCGACACAGGTCTTTCATTGAAGCATAAGCAAAGAATAAACGGTGCGGGCATTAAGGAGGCTGTGGACCAGTAGGATGCCTCAAACCCCGGACTTCTGAAGTATACACGGGTTTGAGGCATCCTGTTGGTCCACAGCCTCCTAAATGCCCGCCCCGTACATTCTCTGCTTATGCTTCAATGTCGGCACTATTTATTTAGCTTTTATGCTATTCCTCAGTGCTCATGCGCTGCTTGCCTCAGGGCGAAATAGCGTTAAAGTTTATTCTTTGATTATGCTTCAATGCCCACCCCATTTTCTTTCTGTTCTTTTATATAACTCAGTGGTTGTGCACTGCCCGCCGCAAAAATTGTGTCTCCCTGGAAAACCCTTTTAAAAGCTTTTAACTAACGTAAAAATTGATTAAATTCTTAGACATTGTATTGTATGCCATGTTTCACAAGGATAAAGAAAAGTATATATGGTAGGTAGACGAGTTACAACAATGTTTCAGACTAGACACAGGCTCATGTAGGGTTTAGCACCAAAGGGCTTGTTCTGTCAAATGAAACAATTTTTTTAGGTATATACTATTATAGTAATGCACAAAAAACACAAAACCAAAGCTTAGTGATTCCAAGCTACTACGGGACTGTTGTGTCCCAGTGAAACACAGTTAAAAACATAAAATACAAAAATAATGTTATCCCAAATTTTCATCTCATCCATCCAGATGAAAAAAATCTATAAATGTGGTCGCGTCCTGTCTCTTTCTTAGTATCTCTCTCTAGACACTGCGGTCTGCAAACAGTCTCTTCACCTCTCCTCCTGTACACACGCCTCCAAACCACATGTCCTATGGACCTCCCAGTGTAACAGAGCACAAAACACTGCGCAGAACCTCCAGGAAAAACTCACTCCTCATGCCTTTCCTGAAATATTTACAGGGCAGGGCCAAAAACAATTTATTTTAAAACCAACAGGTAAAAACAGTATCACACAGCTTGGCCAAGTATGTCCTGACTGGGTTCCCTCTTCCAGCTTTCTAAAGAGAAAATTTTTAATTTCCCTACCCTTCCCACTTATACCAAACTTAGCCCCCCCCCTCTGCCATTTTTTATTTGTTACCGTGGAACTATATGTCCCATCCAGACCTACATAGAAAAAAACAACAAAAAATACATAGCAAATTATTACAATTTTGTTTCCTTACAAATGTTTCCAACAACTTCCCTTGGACCATGCTGTGTGTGTAACGTCCAATGGGGTTGTGGATCCACTGGGCTACTCCACCGTAACGGATTAGTTGCTGGCCAGACAGGGGTTAAACAGTCACAGGTAGATGGTACCTTGGTAGCAGTTGGATACAGTCAGACAGCAGATAGCAGATACCAGTTAGTGCCAGATTACTGGAAGCTGGCTGGCACTGGATTAGAGAAACAAACTGGTGCCGGATTACTGGAGGAAGACCACAGGACAAAGGGTGCAGGATACCGACTGGTCACGGACACAGGATACAGGACACAAGATACCGAGTGGTCACGGACTCAGAACACAGGATACAGGATACTGACTGGTCACGGACACAGGATACAGGATGCGGGATACAGAATGGTAACAGACACAGGATACAGGGTACAGGATACCGACTGGTAACTGACACAAGATACGGTAGCTTCGCAGGCTAGCTCTAGGTAAGTACAATATTGCTCAGGCACTGGGATACATGGCAGACTTCCTTAAATAGTCCAGGATATGCAGGGATAGGCTTGCAGAATCTCTGTTATTTCAAAGACATCAGCTGAACCTCTAAGAGGAGTAGTAGAATCAGAGGGCTTGCTGTAATGGTTGAGTACCACAGGTTTCAGGAGAGACACATGAAAGGGATTAGGAATTTTGAGAGTAGGAGGCAGACGTGTCTTGTACGACACAGGATTGATCTGTTGCAAGACTTCAAAGGGGCCAAGAAACCTAGAAGCAAATTAGTAGCAGGGAATTTCTAGGTTAAATATTCTGACCGGGAAGGAACTGGAGAGGCAGCTTTCTTATCAGCATACTTCTTCATGCGATCCACCGCCTGCATGATTGCAGACTTGGTTTGCTGCCAGATCTGGAGAAAACTTCCGTAAGAAACATTAGCTTGAGATGAAGCAAGCACCAGAAGAGGTAGACGAAGATGTTGGCTGTAAACAATGAAAAATGGAGAAGTAGCAGTAGATTCACTCGTGTGATTATTATATGAGAATTCAGCCCATGGAGGGAGATGTACCCAGCTGTCATGTTGAGCAGTTATAAAATGACAGAGATAATTTTCAAGCACTTGATTAATTAGTTCAAATTGGCCTTTAGATTGCAGATGGTACGCAGATGAAAAGTCCAATTTCACGTCCAAAATGTTGCACAGGGTTCTCCAGAATTTGTATGTGACTTGGACGCCCGATCAGACACAATATGGAGAGGAAATCCATGCAAACGAAAGATATGCTGAACAAATAGACTTGCTAGGTGAGGAGCTGAGGGGAGGCCGGACAGAGGAACAAAATGTGCCATTTTGGGGAAATGGTCAATAATAACCCAAACAGTGGTGCAACCATCAGAGGAAGGAAGATCTGTAAAAAAAAATCCATGCCAATGTGTTGCCAGGGGCTGTCCAGAACTGGCAGTGGTTGGAGTAGGCCTGCAGGCTTGGAACGAAAATTTTATTTTGGGCACACTTGGAGCAAGAGGAGATGTAGTTCAAAACATCTTTGGGTAGCGTGGGCCACCAATAGTGACGAGAGATAAAGTCCCGGGTTTTACGAATGTCCGAGTGACCTGCCAACTTGAAGTTGTGACCCCAGGCGAGAATTCTTCCTCTGTCTGTAGGACGAACAAAAATGCTTGTGATCAGTGTAGAGGACTGCTGGATGTGCAGAACCTTCTAACAAATTTGATAGCCAAAAGCTCACGTTCTCCAATGGAATAGTTCCTTTCTGATGCAGAGAAGAGTTTAGAGAAGAAGCCACAGGGAATAGCTTTTCCTTTAGAGTTTCTCTGAAAGAGGAGTGCTCATGCACCAAAAGAAGAGGCATCAACCTCCAATAAGAACTGTCGGGAAACATCTGGATGATGAAGAATGGCGGCAGAAGCAAAGGACCTATTAAGCTCAATGAATGCAGTTTCTGCTTCAGGGGTCAAACTTTTTGTGTTCGCCACCTTTTTGGTGAGGGCAGAGATGGGAGCAGTAAGTGACGAGAAATTAGGGATGATATGACGATAGAAATTCGCAAATTCCAGTAACCTCTTTATAGCACAGAGACCTTGACGACGATGCCAATCCAGGACAGACTTTACTTTTTCTGGATCCAACTGGAGTCCATGAGCGAAAGTGATATACCCCAGAAAGGGCAAGCATTTCGTGTCGAACACACACTTTTCCAATTTGGCGTGGAGGTTGTTCCCCCTTAACCGTGACAGGACTTGGCAAACATGCTTCCAGTGTGTCATCATATCAGGTGAGTACATCATGATATTGTCCAGATACACAACCACACAGACATACAATAGATCCTGGAATATGTTGCTCACAAATTCCTGGAACACAGCTGGAGCATTACATAATCACAAGATACTTGTTGTAACCGTCCCTGGTGTTGAATGTGGTTCTTCACTCGTCACTTTTACGGATACGGATCAAGTTATAAGCCCCTGGAGATGTGGAGACCAGGTGGGCACGATCTTACATATCTTCTGGGAGTGCCCGCTGCTGACAGATTTTTTGTCAGAGGTGTGGCGTATCTCCTCCAAATTCACGGATTTCCATCTTCCGCGTACGCCGGCATCGTTCCTGCTCTATCTGTGCGAGGCGCCATTATCTATGTATCGCCGCTCTGTTGTTTGCCATTTGGTGAATGCAGCTAGAGCATGTATCCCTGCGCTGTGGAGACAAACTAGCCCTCCGTCGATTAGTATGTGGTTCGGTAAGATCCAGGAGATCATTAGAATGGAGGATCTCACGGCATCCATGAGAGGGACCCATGTTAAATTTCGCAAAACTTGGTATCATTGGGTCACATTCCAATCTTCTGTCGAGTTCAGGAATATTATGGCTTCTTGAATATAATCCTGAGGCATAGGGGGCATTGTGAGTTTTCTTCCCTTCTTTTCCTTTATCTGTTTTTTTTTTCTTTTTTGCTTTACTATCTCTCTCTGACATGCCTACTCATGGATCTTTGTGCATGGCTGCGGGTTTAGGGTGCATAAGTCGTCTGTGTCCATTATTGTTTTCAGATGGGCGTTATTGTTATGTTTGCACTTAACCCCTTAATGACCAAGTTATTTTTTACGTTTTTCCTTCTTCGCATTCCAAGAGCTATAACGTTTTTATTTTTGCGTCAACATAGCTGTATAAGGTCTTGTTTTTGCGGGACATGTTTTTATTTTTAATAGAACCATTTTGAGGTACATATTATTTATTGATTAACTTTTCTTAACTTTTTTTTGGGGGGAATAGAAAAAAAATCTGAAATTTTGACACTCTTTTTTGCGTCCTAAATCTACGCTGTTTACCGTGTGGTATAAATAACACAATAACTTTATTCAGTGGGTTGTTACGATTGCAACGATACCAAATATGTTTTACCACTTTTACACAGTAAAAACGCTTTTTTTTCAAAATGATTTGTTTTTGTGTCTCCATATATGAAGAGCCGTAACGTTTTAATTTTTTCGCCGATGCGGTTGTATGAGGGCTTTTTTTTTGCGGGAAGACTTGTAGTTTTTATTGGTACCATTTTGGAGTAGATGCGACTTTTTGATCACTTTTTAATCACATTTTTTTAAAGTCAGGATTCACAGAAAACAGCAATTTTTCCGTCGTTTTTTATTTAATTTTATACGGCATTCACCGTGCGGGTTAAGTAATGTAATACTTTTTTAGTCGGGGTCGTTACGGATACCAAATATGTGTAACTTTTTTTACTTTATTTTTGTTTTTTAATACTAAAGCAGTTTGTAAGGGAAAAAAGTGGGTTTTTCATTTTTTTCACATTTGTTTAAATTAACTTTATGAAACTTTTTTTTTTACTTTTTTACTAGTTCCACTAGGGTATTTTAATATGCGATTCTCCGATCGCTATTATAATACACTGCAATACTTTTGTATTGCAGTGTATTACTGCCTGTCCGTTTAACACGGACAGGCATCTGCTAAGTCATGCCTGCGGCATGATCTAGCAGGCATTCGCTACAGGCAGACCTGGGGGCCTTTATTAGGCCCCCGGCTGCCATCGCAGACACAGACACTCAGCGATCTTATCGCCGGATGCCAGTGGGATGAGAGGGAGCTCCCTCCCTCTCTCAAAAACCACTCAGATGCGGTGCACGCTATTGAGCACCGCATCTGAAGGGTTAAACGGGTGAGATCGATACTAAGGGACGCTCCCAGCCCTCAGCTACCTCTGGCAGCTGAAAGCAGGGAGATTTGACAGCTCCCTGCTCTATTTACTTTATTTTGATGCAGTGCCGTGAAAAGGCTTATGCATCAGAATAAAGCCCGTTAGTGGCCGCCGTGAAAAGGCGTATTAGCGGTCACTAACGGGTTAATGTAGGAATTATAATGGTCTGCGAGCCGATGTTTGTGCTGCTGATGTTTGTACTATCGTTACTTGTTTATTGGAAAAAGGAAAATAAAAGAATTTATAAAAAAAGTTATAAGCCCCACGTAGATCCAACTTTGTGAAAGTCCCAGCAGCTCTGGGTTAATAGCCTCAGGTAGAACATAGAAGACTACCTGTTCTGTGTGTAGCTCTCCTACTTGTAATCTCAATGGTTCAGTGATGGAGAGAATTGGGTTCGGCAAATGGTGTCCATCCACCAAAGCCACCGCTAAAGGTTTCTTTAGAAGGGTCGTGGTAAATGGGGACAGTCTACTAAGGCCTGCTGCATGAAGTTCCCTCCCGCTCCAGAATCCAGATAGGCTTAGATAGAATGGAATGCTTCATCCGTGAAGATAGAGACTGTAATAGAGACTCTAGGAGAAAAATTTGCTGAGAGCTTTGGTTCACCTAGGGTAGTCTCTCCTAGCAAACTTAGGAGCTGGCGTTTCCCGACTTCTGAGGATAGTGACGCACAAAATTACCCTTTCACCCACAGTACATACAGAGTTTAGCAAAATGTCTGTGCTGCCACTCTTGGCGTGATAATCTGACCTGGTCCACCTGCATAGGCTCTTCGAAGGTAGTAGTGGAAGAAGGTAGCAGGTGTCTGAAAATTAGTTGCCAGTCTAGGAGACTTTTTCTCTCAGAGGGTTTCTTGAGAGCGTTAACGTAACCTCAGGTCAATACGGGTAGCCAACAGAATCAGGGCATCCAGGGTAGAGAGGAGATCACGACCTGCCAGCTCATATTTGATCCTACTGGCTAATCCTTGCCAGAAGGTTGCCACCAGGGCCCCATTATTCCAGACAAGCTCCTCTGTGATAGTGCTGAATTACATGGCATATGCTTCCACAGCCGAACTTGCTTGACATAGGGACAGAAGGGAAGCAGCGGCTGAAGATGTTGTAATGTCAGGATAAGGAGACAGACAGGTGAGCCCTAATCTACCCGCCACTCAGTCCCTGCCTACTTGCACAGCCCGCCCTAGGCGACGGCGTACAACTGGGCGACGGTCCCTATGCTCAATATATGCACGACAGACAAACAAGACAAGGGAACACAAAAGCAAAGGAATGTGGGGCAGTTGCCCACGGCAACACAGTGAGCAACAAAGTTGTGGACGAGCTGAGTCAAACCAGGAGTGTACGTGGTAACAAATGCAGAGCAGGAGAATAGTCAGTCAAGCCAGGGTCAATATGAAGCAGAGGTCAATAGTAACAGCAGGAACAGCAGAGCTAGGAAACAGGAGAATGACAGGCAAAGGACAAGCAGCAAATGAAGGTATAAGTGGACCAAGGGCGGGAGCTAGAACTGTCTGGCCAGGCTGCGATAGGCTCTCCCACTCCTCAGCCTACCAGCCTGAGTGGTAGCAGATCGAGTCACTTTAGCAGACCTAGGAACAGATGCAGGCTGATTAACTACGGGCGTCGACACAGAAGCTGTGTCAGGCAAATGCTTCACAGATGTATGGCCTGGTTCCTCAAAGACAGTACGAAAGGTGTCCATGAAGCGCTGCAAGTTCGAAGACTCCAGTCCCTCACGTTCCCAGAGGAAATTTGCCCATGCCAAGACCTTGCCAGACAACAGGGAGACGATGAATGCTATCTTCGTCAGGTCTTAAGGGAACAGGTTGGCATGCAATTTGAAGTGGATCCTGCACTGATTAAGAAAACCATGACAGGCTTTGGAATCTCCATCAAAGCAGGGTGGAAGTGGCAATTGAATTCCAGCTATGGAACTGACTGGACAGTGTTACAGCAAGAGCGGGCTCGCATGCTCTCACTTTTCAGCTTTCAAGATCAGTCCTCTGCCAAACTGGCAAGGGGGTGTGTCACTGCTACGGACAGTGTGGCAAGAAACATTACTACACCTGTCTGACACTGCTTCCCTTGCTGCTCTATCTTATAGGGGTCTCCCATGCCCCCAGACCAGAGAACAGGCAGGGTGGAGGAGTAGGTATACTTCTTTCCCCACAATACACTTTCCAGGTCATTACCTCGGTACCCTCACTCGCATTTCCCTTCTTTGAAGTCCACACCCTCAAACTTTTCCACCCATTCTTCCTCCGAGTGGCAGTTGTCTAATGTAACTCATCACTAATCGGTCTTCCCTTCACTAAACTCTTCCCTCTCCTATCTATTCTAAATGCAGCAGCCAGGCTCATCGTTCTAACCAAACGCTATACCAATGCATCTACCCTGTGCCAGTCACTACACTGGTTGCCCATTCCCTTTAGAATTAAATTCAAACTTATTACTCTCACCCACAATACCTCTCCACAGTTCTACGCCTCTTTACATCTCCTCCCTCATCTGTGTCATGCCCATGGCCGCCGGCCGTTAGGCTCACTTACCTCCAGACGCCCGGAGCCATGGATCTGCGAGCGCTGGCCCCAGTCTTCACCTCAGGAGACACCAGCGCTCACTTCCGCTCACTTCGGCTGGGTCCCGTAGGGTGCGTGCGCACGCTCGTGGCCGCTCTTAAAAGGGCAGCATGCGCAGCGGACTTTAATGTAAAATTAGCCATTTAGCACCCTGGACTATAAGAAGGGACCAGCCCTTTCTTCCCACACCTGAGCGTTGTTGGCGTACCCTAAGTTTGTCTATGCAAATGGTCTCCTAGTGTTTCCCAGTTCCCAGGGTACCCTGTTCCTGTATCCTTTTACCTGTATCCCGTGCTATCCTGGTCAAGTGCCGTGCTGAAGTTGTGCTGTGCTGTATACCACGCCTGTCCTGCTTCACCGCGATTGACGTCTACCTGCTGCCTAGTCCCAGCCGAGCCTGCCTTGCTACTGCCACAGGTACCCTATACGAACTATAGACTGTAACTTGCGCCCTGTTGGCCAGCTGCCATACCGCCAAGGCGGTACGGCCCAGTGGGTCAACGAACCCGACCTGACAATCTGTCTACCACCCTACCTTTGCTCAATGTTATGCCAATGACCTTAGAATAACATCCTCCATAATCTGAACCTCCCACTTCCGTCTCCAAGACTTCTCTCGTGCGGCACCAGTCCTCTGGAATGCACTACCCCAGACAATCAGATTAGTTCCCAACATCCACAGTTTTAAACGTGCCCTGAAAACACATATTTTTTAGCCTGGCCTATAACATTCCCTAATCTGACTCCTTTCCTCAGTCCCCCTTTTACATTAGTCTTCAGAATCCCTTCATTTGGCAATATCCCCTTCTCTCCTTGCACCCTAATGCACTTCATGTCTATCAAACACAGATACTGGCTGGTGACCGGCTCATGCAACTTTATGTGTACTACCCCATGTGTATAAAAGATGACAGGACTATTGAACTTGACAAGCACTTTTCACATTTTGTGTCTTCCTTATTTCCACATAGATTGTAAACTCTTGTAAGCAGGGTCCTCACTCCTTTGTTTGAATTGTGAATTAGCTTTGTCACTATGTAATGTTTGCTATTGTCTATTCATGTTCCCTCTAAATTGTAAAGTGCTGCAGAATATGTTGGCGATATATAAAGATTATTATTATTAATTTGTCAGGATTCTGTTGTTGTACTGCAAAATTACCACTAGTTGCCGCTGTTTTACACTTTGAAGAATTGTGCTGCACTTTTACTCCTTACCACTGGAGGCTGCTGTTTTACCCTTAAACCTGCCCTTAACCAAGATGGCAAATGTTGCATCGTGTGGAACCACCTTGTTTCCTGTTTGGGCCTACTTCAGACCACATGGAATACCAAACAGTGCTTGAGTATTGTGACTTGTTCCAGTCTCCTGCTCCTGAGAACTGTCTTTGCCAGACTGTTCCTACTTCCTTGCTATTGACTACTACTCGTGTTCCACCCTCCAAGCACTGTTCCTGGGGACGTCTCACCGGGTTCTGCTCTGTGCTCCGCTCGCTACTTCTGACCATAGGATTCCAGCAGTGTTCGCCAGTATCGTAACAGGATACTCAAGCCCTTTCCATGGAATCCGCCAGAGAAGCAAGTTTGGAGGTTCGTGTGAACAATATGAACTGTTTGCTTACTAACATCTTTGCTGACATGCAAACTTTAAAGACTAAATATTATATGGCGTTTGAAAATCAAACAACCCATGATGTTCAAATTTATGGACAAGCTACACAGGATTTACAAGGCATGGTGGCTCAGCAAGCAGAGCTGATCTGGGAACTTCGAAATCGAGTTGTGACCCCAGCCTCTACCCTGCTCACTTCCCTACTGATAATTCAAAGGTGCTGTGTATTATAATGCTTCTGACACATAAGGCTGTAGCCTGGGCAAGCCCTCTTATTGAAACCAACGATGCTCGGCTTGATGACTTGGACGCCTTCCTAGCAGCCATGAACCAAGTATTTGATGATCCTAACCGGTGTACTACAGCAGAAGCAGCGTTGATGGCTCTACGTCAGGGCAGACGCTCTGTTGCCGAATATGCCACAGATTTCAGACAGTGGGTGATGGATACTGAGTGGAATAATGCTGCAAAATTAACATTCTTTAAAAAAGGACTATCTAGTGCACTTAAGGACGAGTTAGCACAGGCTGAAGCCCCCACAGAGTTTGATGATTTTGTACACCATTGTATTCGAATAGACACTCGGCTGTCAGAGCGTCGACAAGAAAAATGGGGTTCTACCTGGTCCCGTAATAATAACTATTACTCGTCTGCTCCAGCTCCCACTCCTAGAGACTCTGAAACAAAGAATTACCAAGAACACCAAGCTGAACCTATGCAAATTGACAGTATACAAAAGCGTGAAAGTGCCGACAGAAGAGAACGAAGGTTTCGAGAAAATCAATGCTTCTATTGTGGTAAAACTGATCACTTCCTTATCAATTGTCCATGTCGTCAACGCAAGATGGTGGCGGTAGCAGCAGATCATGACTTCTCTGATGTAGAATCTGTTTCTTCTGAACAAGTGCCACCAGTGCATGCACTCATTCATTCAGTCTCCTGCACAACACCCAATATTAAAAAAGAACACAAAGACACTCATTGCTTTATTCCCATCAAGTTTAGAATTGATTCTCAATGGATATCCGCCCCTGCCATGGTGGACTCTGGAGCAAATGGGAACTTTATGGACATTTCTTTTGCTAATAAACATGGTGTAAAATTTCAAGAGAGACTGTCACCCATTCTTATGGAAACTGTAGACAGATCCCCTCTGAACTCAGGTCCAGTTGATCAAGAGACTGAGCCATTGGAGATAATTATGAGACCTAATCACCATGAGGTTCTATCTTTCCTATTAATTTCATCCCCACATTTTCCAATTATTTTTGGACTACCATGGCTGCAGGCTCAGAACCCTACAATTGACTGGGAAACCAAAGAAGTGTATTTTCCATCGGAGGTCCACTCCTCAGAGTCTTTACCAGAACAATCTCATGAAAAGATTGAAGGGGAGCTTGAAGTATCTCCTAAATTACCTCCTCTATATGATGAATTTACTGATATATGTGACAAAGAGAATGCTAATAAACTTCCTCCACATCGACCTTACGATTGTCCGATTGAACTGTTGCCTGGAGCAGCTATACCTTTTGGATGCATCTACCCATTAGCAGAGCCGGAACTGAAGGCTCTTAAAGAATACATAGATGAAAATTTAGCTAAAGGTTTTATTCGTCCATCTTCATCGCCAGCAGGTGCACCTATATTTTTTGTTAAAAAGAAAGACGGCTCTTTGAGACCTTGCGTTGACTATAGAGAATTAAACAAAGTCACAATTAAAAACTGTTACCCTCTGCCATTGATTCCGGAGTTGCTGGATAGAGTTCGTCAAGCTAAAATATTCACCAAATTGGATCTTCGAGGTGCATATAATTTGGTTCGCATTAGACCAGGTGATGAATGGAAAACAGCGTTTAGATCACGTTATGGACATTATGAATATCTAGTCATGTATTTTGGACTTTGCAATGCTCCTGCAACCTTTCAGCATTTTATTAACGATATCTTCAAGGACTTGTTAGATCAGTTTGTAGTCATCTATCTGGATGACATATTAATCTTTTCTAATTCTGCAGAAGAACATCAGAATCATGTGAGAATGGTGTTGGAGCGTCTGAAAGCATATCAACTCTATATCAAGTTGGAGAAATGTGAATTCCATCAAACGGAAATACAGTTCTTGGGTTATATCATTTCTCCCCTAGGGTTACACATGGATTCTAGCAAGATTCAAGCAATTAGAGACTGGCCAACTCCAAAAAATGTGAAAGAGGTCCAACGATTTGTAGGATTTGCTAATTTCTACAGACGTTTTATCAAGAATTTTTCGGGCATTATTACACCAATTACCCAATTAACAAAGAAAGGGATACCTTTTGTGTGGTCTCCTCAGACACAAGATGCTTTTTTCAATCTGAAAACAAAATTCACAACAGCCCCTATACTGGTTCATCCTAACCCTGAAAAAGCGTTTATTGTTGAAGTGGATGCTTCAGACGGTGCAATAGGGGCTATTCTATCACAGAAAACTGGAGAGAAAGATTTGCTGCACCCTTGTGCTTACTTTTTCTCGAAGTTTGACTTCTGCTGAAAAGAATTATGACGTGGGGAACAAGGAACTCCTAGCCATCATTGCTGCTTTCAAAGAATGGAGACATCATTTATAAGGCACAGTTCAACAAATAGTGGTTCTAACTGATCATCGTAACCTTGAATTTGTTAGATCTGCCAAATGTTTGTCTCCCCGCCAAGCCCGGTGGAGTCTGTTTCTAAATCGTTTCAACTTTGTGATCTCTTACAGGCCTGGTTCCCGAAATGGTAAGGCCGATGCCTTATCTAGGTTGTTCTCCAATGACTCCTCCTCGACAGTACCACCAACAACTATTCTTTCCGAGTCCAATTTCCTGGGGGTGATCCATAGCAAGGACTTGCTTGATGAGATAAAGGAAGCCTATGAGACCGACCCAATTCTTTTGCACCCACCAGATGAAGTGTCCCTAACTTTCAAAAATCAAGTATGGACTAACAAGCACTGCATTTACGTTCCAGAAACTGTAAGATTAAACGTGCTAAAATTAATGCATGACTCTAAACTAGCAGGTCACAAGGGGATTCAGAAAACACAAGAATTTCTTTCCCGCTTCTTTTGGTGGCCCAATTATCAAAAATATGTGAAGAAATATGTTTCTTCTTGCAACACCTGTGCCATGTACAAAACTCCTCGTACCTCACCCATGGGATTATTGCAGCCTCTGTCAATTCCATCTCGTCCTTGGGGATCTATCTCTATGGACTTTATTGTCGACTTACCAGTCTCCAAAGGGAAGAATTCCATCTTAGTAGTGGTTGATCGGCTCACTAAAGCAGTCCATTTTATTCCTTGCCCTGGACTACCTTCTGCTAAAGAGACGGCTGATCTTATAATTCAGAATGTGTTTCGTCTTCATGGAATACCAGATGAAGTGGTTTCGGATTGCGGAGTACAATTCACATCAAGATTCTGGCGGAGTTTTTGCACAGCACTCGACATAAATGTCAGTTTGTCTTCTGCTTTTCATCCCCAGTCTAATGGTCAGACTGAGCGCACAAATCAAACGTTAGAACAGTATCTCCGATGCTACATCTGCCATTTACAGGATGACTGGGTCGATTTGCTTCCAATGGCGGAGTTCTCCTACAATAATTCTCAGAATGCCTCCACTAAACAAACACAGTTTTTTGCAAATTTGGGTTACCATCCCAGTATTCTTCCTAATCTTCCCAGAGAAACTTTTATTCCTGCAGTGACTAACAGAATACAATCACTTCAACAGAATCTGGAAATGCTAAAAATTACATTATCAATTGCCCAGGAGAAATATAAGGAAACAGCAGATAAATCTCGTAGACCTTCTCCAACCTTCAAAGTGGGAGATGAAGTATGGCTTTCCACCAAGAATATGAAACTTCACTTACCTTCAGCAAAATTGGGACAAAAATTTATTGGTCCTTTCAAGATTATTGGACAAGTAAACTCAGTGGCTTCAAACTTCCCAGACCAATGAGAATACATCCAGTGTTCCATGTATCCCTACTGAAACCTGTTGTTCCAAATCCATTTCCAGGACACCACCTGCCTCCCCCTGATCCTATCGAAGTTGATGGACAAGAACATTATACTGTTGAAAACATCCTGGACTCTAGGATATTCAGAAATCGGTTGCAATATCTAATAAAATGGCAAGGATATGGCCCTGAGGATAATTCGTGGGAACCCGTAGGCAATCTCAATGCTCCTCGACTGGTTAGGGAATTTCACCAAAGATATCCAGATAAACCAAGTCAAACATCGTCCTGAGGCCGCTGTCGAAAGGAGGGAGTAATGTCAGGATTCTGTTGTTGTACTGCAAAATTACCACTAGTGGCCGCTGTTTTACACTTTGAAGAATTGTGCTGCACTTTTACTCCTTACCACTGGAGGCTGCTGTTTTACCCTTAAACCTGCCCTTAACCAAGATGGCAAATGTTGCATCGTGTGGAACCACCTTGTTTCCTGTTTGGGCCTACTTCAGACCACATGGAATACCAAACAGTGCTTGAGTATTGTGACTTGTTCCAGTCTCCTGCTCCTGAGAACTGTCTTTGCCAGACTGTTCCTACTTCCTTGCTATTGACTACTACTCGTGTTCCACCCTCCAAGCACTGTTCCTGGGGACGTCTCACCGGGTTCTGCTCTGTGCTCTGCTCGCTACTTCTGACCATAGGATTCCAGCAGTGTTCGCCAGTATCGTAACATAATTATTGTCTAATTGAGTTGTGGATCCACTGGGCTACTCTGCCATAATGGAGTAGCTGTTGGCCAGGCAGGTGTTAAACAAACAGTCACAGGTAGATGGTAACTTAGTGGCAGCTCTATACAGTCAGATAGCAGATATCGGATACAAGCTGGTGCAATATTACTAGAAGCAGGCTGGTGCTGGAATACTGGAAGCAGGCTGGTGCCGGATTACGGGAAGCAGGCTGGTGCTAGATTATGGGAATCATGCTGGTGCCAGATTACGGGAAGCAGACCACAGGTTACAAGACACAGGTTGCAGGATACCGACTGGTCACAGACACAGGATGCAGGATACCGACAGGTCACGGACACAGGATACTAAATGGCCATGGACACAGGATACAGGTCACAGGATACCGACTGGTCCCGGACACAGGATACCGACTGGTCACAAACACAGGATACAGACTGCGGGATACCGACTGGTAACTGACAGAGGATACCTTTGCAGGTTAACACTAGGTTAGTACAATGTTGCTCAGACACTGGGATACAGGGAAAACTTCCTTAAATAGACCAGGGTATGCAGGGATAGGCTGGGAATACTTTACTAGTGCACGTGCTGGCCTTTCAGGAGACTGCCAGAGCGCACGCGCACACCCTATGGGCAGAGTGTGCTCTGCCTAACATACTTCAGAGCTTGCCGGTGTCTCGGAGGAGGCAGGTGGTGATGAGAACAGCCTAGCTAGTTCCCACAACTGCCGGCAAAAGGGAAACAACGGCGGTCAGCAGCTGCTACAGTGTGATGCTGTTTTTAGCTGTTGGTTTTAAAAAAAAGGTTTTTTTGCCGTATTCCTTGGGCTCTGCTATCCTGTGAGTATTTCAGGAAAGATGTGGGGAGTAAGATTTTCCTGGAGGTTCTATGCAGTGTTTTGTGCTCTGTTTTTTTCACTGATACAGGTGTACTGGCTAATTACACTGAGAGGTCCATAGGATGTGTGGTTTGAAAGCATGTATACAGGAGGAAAGGTGGAGAGCCTGTTTGCAGACCGCAGTGTCTAGAGAGATCCTAAGGAGGAGACACTGAAAGAAGTGACAAGGAGAATAAGGAACTCTGGACTGACACATAAGGTCATATTTATGGATTTCTTTATTTTTTTTCATCTAAAGGACGGGTGAGATGAAAATTTTAGACAAATAAGAGCTTGTGGAAAATGTCTATTTTTGTCTTTAATATACTATTATACATGTATTGTTCAATCTTGTGTAAAGCACATACATAGAAACAATGAGATTTCTGCATCCTAAAGCCCAGTACTCATTCTATGTAATAAAAACACATGAGTGTTTCTGTAATCCCACCTGGTGACCAATTTCTCCAGCACAAATAACATTATATCAGACTTGTCAGAGAAAATTGATTTTCATTTGCAGCCATTAGTCAAATCCCTAAAGAGTGCATTAGAAGTGCGCAACATGTACTCACAATCTCAATCATTTGTCGAAAACATTTTTTTTAATGTGTTCCTTTCTTTTCTGTGTCTTTATACACATGTATGAAGTTTTTAAAAATAAACACATTTATTCTGTTTATAGATACAGTATGTTTGATCTTTCATTTTCTTCAAGATGTTTTCTTATCAAATTAATAATATTTTATGTACAGACAGTATTGTTAAGTCTAATGCTCATTTTTGGATTTACATTTGGCATTCATCAAAATTAGACTCATTTGATTTGTTTGTGCAAATTAAATTCATAGATAACATATGATATGAAGGAGAGAAACAGATTGGACCCAGAATCTCCCACCTCTCATGACATTGTGAATGATATATACGAAAATCCAATACCAGTAATTTATCATTCTCAAATCAATGTACTTTACATACTTTAAACATGGCAAGTCAAACTGTGTTTTAACACAATGATAAAGCATATCGAGAGGTATAATGTATATATTCCCCTTCAAATTCAACCTAAAATAATGCTTTAAAAGGACAAATGTAAAATAGAGGGCTGCTCACTATTTGCCTGATGGTTGCCATGGTTTTTGGGAGGAGTGCGCTGGTGATTTCCTAAAGAAACAGTAGAAATCCATCGAAAGCCAAAAATGTATACCGACACCACATAGAGAAACTGAAGTCAAAAGTCAAACTGAAGTAAAAAATTCAGGACATACATGCAATATAATCTTCACCTCCCCAATCTCTGGATTGCAGTGAAGATCAAGTCCATGGAATTACTATTACGGAATCTGCTGTAAATGGTTAGATAATGTGTGCTTCTCAAATCCGATCTTGATGTTATAAATGTGTAATATTTCCTACCAATGTATTGTTTGTTGCATTGGCATTGTATTAGATAAATCAGGTCCTCACTTTTACATGTGAGGATCTCATGTGTCTTCTACTCAAATTGGTTAGGTATCAATCTTACTATTGACGTTTATCTAGGGGAATTAGTAATTTGCGGTTAGAGCACATCCCACATCTATGGAAACCTTGAATTCCCATTCACCATTGCACCTTTATATTAGATGCTGGCTTTTACTGTAGGTGCCACTTTCAATCCCAAATTAGGTGCTCTCATGTATACAATGGGTGGATTTGGGAGTAATATTGGCCCTATTAATTTATCTTTACAAATCAGATGCCAGTATTTGTTAATTGTATCTTTCATCTTTCTGTGTTGTACATTAAACACCAATACTTACTTAGCATTGTTGGTGTTCTCCTTCTTTTCCCGAGCTACTGTATTTTGATCTAGCAATTAAAAAAAGGAAGATCTATCCAATTTCAGAATTTTCTTGCCCAGTCAGTACAGCAGCCTCTAGTTCAAATTCTCTTGCTAATGTACAATTCTTTTTTAATCCCCTAAATTGACTAAAGGGTACATTTAACAGCCACCGAGGTAAGTTGGTATGTAGGATAAACAAACATATTTTGTTCTAAAGGTTTACAAAATTTGCTACAGAGTCATTTGGAGTAACTCGCCTTAACTGGTAGATCTAAATATTACACAAAGTGTTCACTGATGTGTGGAGTAAAATGTAAGTTGAATGAATTATCATAATATAGTATTCCATGTGTGGCGTGGACTAATCCAAAATAAAAAAAAATATTGTCTATGTAGCGCCACCATAGCACCAGGCCCTCCCCCAGTTTGGGAAGGATGTTAAGCTGTTTCCAATATGCCATAAATAAATTGGTATAACTGGGGGAGAACATTGTGCTTATGGTAGTGCCTGACTTCTTTTATAAGAAAAGTGCTCTGTAATAATTATGTGACAATATGAATTTCATGTTCTCTTAAATGCAATGTTAAATAATTTTGAGTCAAAAAAGACAAAAGTATAGTAGGTATGATACCTTTATTGGCTAACCATAAAAATTAGAAATGCAAGCTTTCAGAGCACAGAGGCCCCTTCATCAGGCAATTAAATAATTTGCCTGACGAAGGGGCCTCTGTGCTCTGAAAGCTTGCATTTCTAATTTTTTATGGTTAGCCAATAAAGGTATCATACCTGTTATACTTTTGCCTTTTTGGACACAAAAGTATGTAGCATTGCATTTTGTTTCTAGCTAACACTGTTCTACACTATTTTTTACTGTACTTCATGTTCTCTTAAATAAATTAAACATGCTCCATTTTCATATCTCCATGTTTTTCCAACATAAATTTAACAGCTGATCATGATTAATGATTAAGAGCTAACATCTAGCATTCCCAATATCCCGTTTAGTTGACATCTAAAATGTTAAAAAATATTGGTTACTATAAAAAGTACCCGGCGCTGCCCGGGTATAACGTGTCGGTGTGTCTGTTTGTGTGTTCATTGGATTTGTTCCAATGGTGCCCAGGAGTAATCCATATACTCCCTTTTTTTTTTTGGTTCACTGGGAAATCGCTAGTAGCCCTATATACTCCGGCAGTTACACACTGTTTATTTCAATTTTAACTTCCTAAATACCTAACAGTTAAACAGGTAGGAAATGGAGTCATAAGACTGTGACAGAGTCTATTGATTAACAACATTGGCAGTTTTATTACCTGTTGGCCATAGACTATGGTTGGATCATAATTGAAAACAGCATCATGCATGAAAGCCCACTCATTAGCACGCTGAACATAATGTGCTCTAATGGCTTCACTGGGTCTTTATGCACCTTAAAAATGCACTAAAAATGGGTATCTGTTTCTGTGTGCCTATAATAAAATTATGTTCTTGTTTTTTTTCCCTTTTCAAGTGTTCTTTGGTATTTCTATGAAATTCAATGGAATTCCATAGTAAATTATTGTGTAGGATCTGTACTTGTATATGTTGATTTATCTGCTAATTGTCATTTACACTCCTCATCATATTTATTAATGTCTTGAACAACCATGCTTTCCTCCTTATGGGCTGGGAGAATCGTAATATCACAGTTTTATTACAGTTCTTTAATAGCTTCAAATTCTTTTTGTGTCAGATTGATTGAGATGTGCAGCGATAGTTTCAATTTTTGTAAGTCAATTTCTACTGCTTTTTTGAAAGCAGCAATTTTACCTCCAATTTCTTGACTTGAGTATTTTTTAGATTTCACTCTTAAATCTGTATGTCTATAGCTAGAAATATCTATTATTCTCAATTCTATAGGGTTTCTCATATAGTATTTTGTTAAGACATAGTTAAATATTATTCTAGTCCAATATACATATGTGTCAAATTTTTTGAAAGAGTTACTAGGTGCAAACTTTAAACCTTTGCTAAATAACAAACATTGGTTATCAGTTAATGCAATATAACTCAGATTGATAATTATTGAATTCAGATTTATTTCATTTGTCCTATCTTGTTTCTTGGATTTACATCCTTCCCTATTTCTTCTAGGTACTGTATCCTCTTTAGCAAGTGCGTTGCTCACTGTGTGTGTTTGCCATATGATGAGGTACTGTGTGTACTTCTTGGATGGCCATAAAAGGTTTTCATAGATATTAGATGTGCTCTTAGCTGAAAATGTACTAATTTCCCTAGAAAAACTTCAGTATCAAGATCGACAACTAATCAAGTTGAGTAGAAGATAAATGAGATCCTCACACATGAATGTAAGGGTGTGATTTATCTAATACAATGTCAATGCAAAAAACAATATTTTGGTAGGACAAGGACACTAAAAGAAAAAAAGGATATTAGAACCCATTTGTAACATCAAGATCTGATTTGAGAAGCACATGTTATCTATCTATTTCCAGCAATTCCATAATAGTAATTCCAAGGGCTTGATCTTCGAAGCAATACAAACAGTAAAACGGGATTGGAGAGATGGAGCTCATATTACATACACTACCGTTCAAAAGTTTGGGGTCACCCAGACAATTTTGTGTTTTCCATGAAAACTCATACTTATATTTATCAAATGAGTTGCAAAATGACTAGAAAATATAGTCAAGACATTGACAAGGTTAGAAATAATGATTTTTATTTGAATTAATAATTTTCTCCTTCAAACTTTGTTTTCGTCAAAGAATGCTCCATTTGCAGCAATTACAGCATTGCAGACCTTTGGCATTCTAGCTGTTAATTTGCTGAGGTAATCAGGAGAAATTTCACCCCATGCTTCCACAAGTTGGATTGGCTTGATGGGCACTTCTTGTGTACCATACGGTCAAGCTGTTCCCACAACAGCTCTATGGGGTTGAGATCTGGTGACTGCACTGGCCACTCCATTACAGATAGAATGCCAGCTGCCTGCTTCTTCCCTAAATAGTTCTTGCATAATTTGGAGGTGTGCTTTGGGTCATTGTCCTGTTGTAGGATGAAATTGGCTCCACTCAAGCGCTGTCCACAGGGTATGGCATGGCGTTGCAAAATGGAGTGATAGCCTTCCTTATTCAAAATCCCTTTTACCTTGTACAAATCTCCCACTTTACCAGCACCAAAGCAACCCCAGACCATCACATTACCTCCACCATGCTTGACAGATGGCGTCAGGCACTCTTCCAGCATCTTTTCAGTTGTTCTGCGTCTCACAAATGTTCTTCTGCGTGATCCAAACACCTCAAACTTCGATTCGTCTGTCCATAACACTTTTTTCCAATCTTCCTCTGTCCAATGTCTGTGTGCTTTTGCCCATATTAATCTTTTCCTTTTATTAGCCAGTCTCAGATATGGCTTTTTCTTTGCCACTCTGCCCTGAAGGCCAGCATCCCGGAGTCGCCTCTTCACTGTAGACGTTGACACTACTACTACTACTACTACTACTACTACTACTACTACTACTACTGTATACTGTATGTAACAGAATTTGAGACTTTAGTACCACTAGATCTCAACTCACAACGTATCGGGAGTCTGGTTGTTTTGAACTAGTACACCAATGCATCCTGCGGTTGACCTCGCCTCAGAACTATTCAATCAGGTCTATTTAAATATGTTCATTTTTAAATTCTTCAATCCAGGTTTTCATTAAAGAATCAGTTCATGCCCCAGAGAATTTATAGGGCCGTCTTCATTTTACTTTTCATTTGTTTCTATTTGTATTCTAATTTTTATTTCTATTATCATGTCATCAGTTTTCTTTTCATAATTATTTTATATTTTGATTTATATTATACTATGTGTTTACAGCGTGCCCTATGGGGCTAATAAGGTTTGCTTAATCCAGTCCCAGCTTCTTAGAAGGCACTTAATTTTATTTAAAGTCCAGGTTTTAGGAGAGACACAAAGACATTATACACACACACACACACACACACGCACGCACGCACGCACGCACACACACATACAAATATACACACACACACAGAGACACATTCAGCCACGCAGACACATATGGACACACTGACACAAACAGCAGCCAGATTCTCCATTAGATTCTTACCTCCTCCCTTGCTGCACAGTCTCACAGAAGAAGCCTGGGGTGGACTGTGGGCCGAGCTCCTTTCTCTCCTCTTGCTGTCTCTGCTCCTGTCTCCTCCATGTATGTAACCAATAGGCCAGCCCTGAGTCTGAGACACTGCCACTGTTCTTGGACTGGCTACAGCTGCACATGTGAGCAGTTCTGTCCAATCCATGAATAGAGGGCTTGTCGTACACTCATTCTGAGGAGCGCTGGTGTATGCAAACCCCCCATAGTAAAAAATAATTTTTAGAAAAAAAAAACAATCCTGTAGCCGCCCCCCCCCCCCACTGCTGGATGCCCTAGGCATTGCACCCCTAGTGCCTAGTGGCAAATACGGGCCTGGTTGATAGGCAACTTTGCAACTCATGTCAACTGTTTTCATAGTTATTTTAAAATGTGGTATGCACAGAAGGTGCAGGGCAGCTATTCTTAACTAATAGTATGTACATGATCAATAGGCTTCTAGATGACACATGTACTTAACCCCTTAATGACCGGGCCATTTTGCACGTTAATGACCAAGGATTATTTTTTGTTTTTTCACGGTCGCATTCCAAGAGTCGTAACACTTTTTTTATTCCGTCGACATAGCCGTATAAGGGCTTGTTTTTTGCGGGACGAGTTGTATTTTGTAATTGTACCATTTTTAGATGCTTATAACATATTGATTAACTTTTATTAACTTTATTTTAGGAGAGAATTGAAAATAAGCAGCTATTCCAGCATTAATTTTCACGTTATAAATTTACGCCGTTTACTATGCAGCGTAAATAACATGTTAACTTTATTCTATGGGTCGGCACGATTACGGGGATACCAAATATGTAAAGGTTTTATATGTTTTTTCTACGTTTGCACAATAAAAAGCCTTTTAGAAAAAAATTACTTGTTTTTGCATCGCCGCGTTCCAAGAGGCGTAACGTTTTTATTTTTCCGTCGATGTGGCCGTACGTGGGCTTGATTTTTGCGGGACAATGTGTAGTTTTTATTAGTACTATTTTGGGGTACATAGGACTTATAGATTAACTTTTATTTTATTTTTTATGGGGGGAATGGGAGAAAAGAGAGAATTTTGATGTTGTTTTTTGCGTTTTCTTTGGACGCCGTTCATCCGGCGGTTTAATTAAGATGTTTATTTTATTGGTCAAGTTGTTACGAACGCGGGGATACCATATATGTGTATGTGTGATTTGTTTTGACCGTTTTACTAAATAAAACCACTTTTTGGGCCAAAAAAGTAGTTTTATTTGACTTTGACTGTAATTATTTATTTATTTTTTTCACAAACTTTATTTAACTGTTTTACATTTATTTTTTTTAGTCCCACCAGGGGACTTCACTATGCGATGTGCCGATCGCATATATAATGCTTTGGTATACTTCGTATACCAAAGCATTATTGCCTGTCAGTGTAAAACTGACAGGCAACCTGTTAGGTCATGCCTCCGGCATCGCCTAACAGGCAGATGCTGAAGGCAGACCTGGGGGTCTTTGTTAGACCCCCGGCTGTCATGGAAACCCGACGGCGACCCGCGATTTGTTTGCGGGGGCGCCGATCGGGTGACAGAGGGAGCTCCCCCCTCTGTCAAACACATTAAATGCCGCTGTCACTATTGACAGCGGCATTTAATGGGTTAAACTGCCGGAATCGGCGCGCGCTTCGATTCCGGCAGTTGCGGCAGGAGCCAGGCTGTGTATAACAGCCGTGCTCCTGCCGCTGATCGCGTGGGTACAGTCTCAGTACCCGCGCCATCACAGGACAGATATATCCGTCCTCCTGCGCGAACTAGCAGCTGCTGAGGACGGATATATCCGTCCTTCGGCGTTAAGGAGTTAAAAAGGGTTTGCACATATTGAAGTGAACAAGTCTTATACTTGCTTTTGCCTGAAATGTTGTTCAACCTTCAGTAACATTTTACTGGTTAAGCAGTTTCAGTTGTCACTCGGTGCTACGGAAAATTGTTCAGGGATGAGCATAGTATCAAATATGAGAAACTTTGTATACTTTATTTTCCTTTAAGTCTGAAGGGACTCTCATATGAACAAATTTCCAATTACATAACTTAAAATGTATTGTGTAGGGTAATAAATATGGTGCTATTGTCTTGGGCTTTTTAGAATAGATAAATTCAAAGAGAGGATAAACCTTCACAGTAAATCGCTGCTAAGTCTCAAAACCTTGAAAAACAAGCATTTTAAGCAAGTGTGCAGTCATTTAAAATGTACATTGTTTTTCTGTATGGCTGGAAATTAAGTAATTTTGGATTAATGGAGTTTAGAAAGGTAAGGCTTATTTAGTTAAGGAGGATCTGTCACTAGTTTATTAATGCCCTAACTAATCTAATAGGCCCTGTCATGCTGATAACTGCAGTGTATTTTTTTTTTCAAAAACGTTTATTATTTGCATTTATGAGCATTTTTCTAGATATGCTAATTTGGCTCTAGTAGCCAAATGTGAGGTAACTCTTTTCACTCTGGGCGGTGTAATGTTTTATGTATGACGCTGTCCAATCGTCATACAGCTTCTCCCCATTACCTGCCCAGCAACACAGTGTGATCATATAGTATACAGCTTCCATTCCCGACTTGAAGTGATTCCTTTCATGTCCATGGCTGCGGGCCGTCAGGTTCACTCACCTCCTGACGGCTGCAGCCATGGGTCGGCGAGCACTGGCCCCAGTCTCCTCCTCAGGAGATGCCAGCGCTCAATTCCACTCACCTCAGCCGGGTCCCTGTAGGGTGCTCGTGCCCGCTCTTAAAGGGACAGCGCGTGCCCCGGACTTTAATGATAAATTAGCCCATGCTCACCCTGGACTATAACAGGGGCCCAGCCCCTTCCTGCAATGCCTGGGCGTTGTTGTAATACCCTAAATTTGTCTTGCAAATGGTCTCCTAGTGTTTTCCAGCTCCCAGTGTTCCCTGTTCCTGTATCCTGTATCCCGTGCTGTCCTGGTCAAGTGCTGTGCTGTGCTGTAGTCATGCTGTGCCATATGCTACGCCTGTCCTGCTACTCCACGCCTGATGTCTACCTGCTGCCTAGTCCCAGCCGAGCCTGCTTTGCTACTGTCCGAGCTGCCACAGGTACCCTATACGAACTATAGACTCTGACCTGCACCCTGTTGGCCAGCTGCCATACTGCCAAGGCAGTACAACCCAGTGGGTCCACGAACCCTACGTGATAGTACGCTCAGGCCATGGACTCCGCTGGTCGATCCAAGACCATGACGATGTCACAAGCTGCCGTTCCTCCTACTACACCTCCTGGCAGTGTTGATCCTCAGACTACACCTCCTGGCAGTGTGGATCCTTGTTTTTCATTGCCACTTCCTGACTGCTATGATGGAGACGCGAGGACCTGTCGTGGATTCTTGAACCAGTGCCAGATCCACTTCAGTCTGTATGCACATGCATTTTCATCGGATGGCGCAAAGGTCGCTTTCGTCATCTCTCTCCTCACTGGCAAGGTCCTTGCATGGGCGAATCCTATCTGGGAGAGACAAGGACAAGAAACCCGTGACTTCCAGGGCTTCCTCCGGACTTTTCGCATGGTGTCTGAGGAGCCTGGACGAGTCTCTTTTGCAGCGGCTTCCTTGCTAAACCTTCGCCAAGGACTCACCTCCGTGAGCGAGTACGCCATCCACTTCCGCACCCTGGCGGGAGAACTGTTGTGGAACAATGAGGCCCTGGTGGCTACATTCTGGCAGGGACTGTCTCCTAGGATTAAGGACGAACTTGCCACCCGAGATCTACCGTCTACCCTGGAAGACCTCGTCCTTCTGTCCGCCCGGATTGATATGAGGATACGAGAACGGCTCCAATAAGCTCGTCGGGAGGGAGTCCTCCGTATTCTGACCCCATCCTTGCAGCAACCTATGCTGTCCTAAGATGCCGATCCTCCTAAGAAGTCGGTGAGCATGGACTGGTGTAAGCTATCTACTCAGGAGAAACAACACAGACACACTTCGAGACTCTGTCTATATTACGGCCTCAGAGGCCATCTTGTACGTTTGTGTCCCCAAAAGTCCAAAAGCCTAGGGTTGGTAGGAGAGACAACCTTGGGTAAAAAAGGACTTCCATCTAAATTGTCCTTACCCGTGACCATAGTGTCCGGTGAGAAAACGCATCGGGTCTCTGTGTATCTGGACTCTGGATCCTCTGCTAATTTTAGTTCTAGAGACCTGGTGGATCTTCTTCAATTACCCACTACCCCACTGGAGAGGCCGATGATGGTTGCATCAGTAAAAGGACTTCCTCTGAGAGACCCAGTTATAGCTGTGACCAAGCTGCTGAGGCTCCAAGTAGGAGTTCTCCACTCCAAGTGGCTATCGTTCTTTGTCTTGTCCAAGGCTGTTAACTCCGTGCTGCTGGGCCTGCCTTGGCTCCGACTACATGCTCCAGTCCTGGACTGGAACTCTGGAGAGGTTCTCCAGTGGGGTCCTGAGTGTCACAACCGTTGCCTGGGACAGATTAGTTTGGCTCAGCCTCCTCTGCCTCAGTCCTTTGCAGGTTTGCCGGGTCATTATGCTGCATTTTCGGATGTCTTCAGCAAGAAGGAGACGGAGACGCTGCCCCCACACCGGGTGTATAACTGTCCTATCGAGCTGATTCCTGGTACATCCCTTCCCCGTGGTAGGGTATATCCTCTCTCCTTACCAGAGAGTCTGTCCATGTCTACCTATGTTAAAGAGAACTTAGAGCGGGGCTTCATACGGAAGTCTTCCTCACCGGCAGGAGCCGGGTTCTTCTTTGTCAAGAAGAAAGATGGTTCTCTGCGTCACTGTATCGATTACCAGGGTCTCAACCAGATCACGGTGAAAAATAAGTATCCGTTGCCACTGATCTCAGAACTATTTGACCGTATACGTGGTGCCAAGATTATTTCCAAACTAGACCTGCGTGGGGCTTACAACCTAATCCGGATTCGCCGGGGTGACGAATAGAAGACTGCATTTAACACTCGTAATGGACACTATGAATATCTAATAATGCCCTACGGCCTGTGTAATGCCCCCGCGGTCTTCCAGGAGTTCGTTAATTACGTCTTCCGGGACCTCCTCTATGTTTCTGTAGTAGTCTATCTTGATGACATCTTGACTTTTTCCCCAGATCCTATGACTCATCAGAGACATGTCCGTCATGTTTTGCTGCAGTTAAGAGAGAAGCATAAGTACACCAAGTTGGAGAAGTGCGTGTTTGAGAAAGATGCTCTACCCTTCCTGGGCTACATCGTCTCGAATCGAGGTCTCAACATGGATCCTGAAAAGGTAAATTTCTTCCTGGAATGACCACGTCCTCAAGCCTTGAGGTCCATACAGCGCTTTCTGGGATTCGCCAATTTTTACAGACAGTTCATCCCAAACTTCTCTTCACTGACATCTCCTATCTCTAACCTCACCAAGAAGGGCATGGACGCCACGGTGTGGATTCCTAAGGCAGAGTCTGCATTCAATAGCCTGACGAGTGCCTTCACGTCAGCCTCTATCCTCCATCATCCAGATGTTTCTCTACCGAACTCGTTAGAGGTGGATGCCTCCTCTGTCAGTGCTGGTGCACTCCTATTCCAGAGGGGTTCCAAGGGTAAGTCAATGGTATGTGGATATTTCTCTAAGCTCTTCTCTTCCGCAGAACGCAACTACTCGATTAGGGATCGGGAGTTACTGGCCATCAAATTGGCCCTGGAGGAGTGGAGACATCTACTAGAGGGCGCAGCTCATACCATCCTAATTTTTACGGACCACAACAATCTCACCTACCTCCAGACGGCCCAACGGCTGAATTCTCATCAGGCCAGGTGGTTGCTGTTCTTTACCAGGTTCCAGTTTGAGCTCCATTATTGCCCGGCTGACAAAAATGTGAGGGCCGATGCCTTATCCAGGTCATTCGATACAGAAGACACCATGGAAATTCCACAGAACATTATTTGTCCATCTTGCATCGTCTCTGTAAACCCCCTGCAAGTTGGGGATCACTCCTCCAGGCTGGACTTTTTTGCGCCTGGCTGACAGAGGAAGAATCCTCCGCTGGGGACACTCCTCTAGGCTGGCAGGTCACGCTGGGACCCGTAAGACCCGGGATCTGATTGCCTGTCATGTCTGGTGGCCCACGCTGCCCAAGGACATTATGGACTTTATTTCTTCCTGCTCAGTGTGTGCAGCTAACAAGGTCGCTCACTCCAGGCCTGCTGGCCTGCTCCAGCCATTGCCTGTGCCCGATGCTCCCTGGCAGAATATAGCTATGGACTTTGTTACGGACCTGCCTCCCTCTGCGGGATGCAGTACAGTCTTGGTGGTGGTGGATCGATTTTTGAAGGTGGCCCACTTTGTTCCTCTGACTGGTCTTCCTTCTACTCCACAACTGGCCAAGCTGTTCATCCAACACATCTTCCGCCTCCATGGCTTGCCGCAGCATATTGTGTCTGATCGGGGGGTGCAGTTCACCTCGAAGTTCTGGAGAGTCCTCTGCGGACTCCTAGGTGTAAAGTTGGACTTTTCCTCGGCCTACCATCCTCAGTCCAATGGTCAGGTCGAGAGGATCAATCAGATCTTGGAAAACTACTTACGCCACTTCATCTCCAAGCAGCACGATGACTGGGTGCAGTTGCTCCGATGGGCTGAGTTCTTTTACAATAACCACACCAGTGAGTCCACACAGAAGACACCGTTCTTTATTGTCTATGGCAAACACCCATGAGTTCCTCTCCCAGTGCCTGATACGTCCAAGGTACCAGCTGCTGACACAGCTTTTAAGGACTTTTTGCAGATCTGGTAGCAGACTCGATCCTCCATCCTGCTGGCGGTCGACCGCATGAAACGGAAGGCGGTCACAAGGAGAAGATAACCTCCTCAGTTTCTTCCTGGCACTAAGGTGTGGCTGTTCTCCAGGAATATTTGACTGAGGGTGCCATCATACAAATTTGCTCCCAGGTTCCGCGGACCCTTGGAGATCCTGCAGCAGATCAACCCTGTCGCTTACAAGCTTCGGCTGCCTCCTACTCTCAAGATCCCCAACTCCTTTCATGTATCTCTCCTGAAACCAGTGGTTCTGCACTGCTTTACCAAGACTCCTAGCCCTGTGGTTGCCTCCAGCGGCCCTTCAGACACATTCGAGGTTAAGGAGATCTTGGACGGCAAGAAAGTGAGAGGAAAGAGTTTTTATTTGGTGGATTGGAGGGGATTTGGTCTTGAAGAGAGTTCCTGGGAGCCAGAGGAGTGTAACGGCTTCCGCTCCGTTCCCCGCCTTCCCCACGGCCTCTGCTCCGGTTCCTGCACCCTCCATTACCGCATGCTCACCCCGAGTTCCACTTACCCGATCCAGACGCTCTGCTGGCCCTGGGCGGCGTCAGGTAAGTGCATCCCTTTCCTTCCTCCGCGGCCGTCATCCTCGATGTGCGGCTGCAGTCACTAGAGGGCTCGTGCGCTGAATCGTTCTGTCTTAAAGGTCCAGCGCGCGGTTTAAGGGTATGTGCACACACACTAATTACGTCCGTAATTGACGGACGTATTTCGGCCGGAAGACCCGGACCGAACTCAGTGCAGGGAGCCGGGCTCCTAGCATCATAGTTATGTACGATGCTAGGAGTCCCTGCCTCTCCGTGGAACTACTGTCCCGTACTGAAAACATGATTACAGTACGGGACAGTTGTCCTGCAGCGAGGCAGGGACTCCTAGCATCGTACATAAGTATGATGCTAGGAGCCCGGCTCCCTGCACTGTGTTCGGTCCGGTACTTGCGGCCGAATTACGTCCGTCAATTACGGACGTAATTAGTGTGTGTGCACATACCCTAATTCTAAAGACTTCCTATTTAAGATTCATCCTTCCTTTCATCCATGCTTGTTCAACCAAGTTCCCCATGAGTTTCCCTGTGCCCTGGTTCTCTGTTTCCTTCCCTTCTGCCTTTGTCTGGATTTCCCATTGCTGACCTCTGCCTGAACTTGACTATTCTTGCCTGCCGCCTGCCTTGACCTATTTCTTCCATACCCGTTACGCCGCCTGCCTTGACCTATTTCTTCCATACCCGTTACGATGTCTGCTGCCTGTCCTGACTTCTGCCTTTCCATCCGACCGCCTCTATCTGCTGTGCTCAGCGTTGCCTGGGTTCCAAGCACCATCTCCCAGATGACACCGGGGATCCACGAACAAGCACATCTTTCGCCTTCATGGTCTTCCTAAGCATATTGTTTCTGACAGAGGAGTTCAGTTCACATCCAAGTTCTGGAGAGCCTTGTGCAAACTGCTTGAGGTCAAACTAGACTTCTCTTCCGCGTACCATCCCCAATCCAATGGTCAAGTATAGCGAATAAACCAAATACTTGAGAGTTTCTGCAGGAATTTCGTGTCTCCACGACAAGACGACTGGGCAAGTCTACTTCCATGGGCCGAATTTGCCTACAACAACCATACGGGGGAATGTACCCGCTATTCTCCTTTCTTCTTGGTGTATGACCAGCACCCAGGAATTCCCCTACCAGTCTCTGTGCCTTATGAGGTTCCAGCTGCTAACACGGTCCACCGCAACTTTGTACGGATATGGCAGAAGGCCAAGGACTCCATCTACAAAGCCGTAGGCAGGTTTAAGAGAGACGCGGATAAAAGACACAGGATACCGCCGCAGCTCCTTACTGGGGATAAAGTCTGGCTGTCCACCCAGTACATACGTCTGAAGACCCCTTGTTACAAGCTAGCTCCTCGGTTTCTGTGTCCCTATGAGATAAAACAAATCAATCCAGTAACTTTCAGACTTGCCTCTACCCGCTGTGCCAAGCGTTACCTGGGTTCCAAGCACCATCTCTCAGACGACACTGAGGATCCACTAACAAACCGGTGAGAACCGTTATAAGGAGAACCTCAATGCTCCTACCCTTCTGAAAAAGTTCCTCTCTCGCTCTGGCCCCAAGAAGAGGGGGCATAAGAGGGGGGATACTGTAATGTCTATGGCTGCGGGCCATCTAATTCACTCACCTCCTGACGGCCGCAGCCATTAGTCGGCAAGCGCTGGCCCCAGTCTTCTCCTCAGGAGACGCCAGCGCTTACTTCCACTCACCTCAGCCGGGTCCCGTAAGGTTCGCGCGCACGCTCGTGCCTGCTCTTAAAGGGGCAGTGTGCGCACCGGACTTTAATGCTAAATTAGCCCATGAGCATCCTGGACTATAAGAGGGGCCCAACCTTTTCCTGCAATGCCTGAGCATTGTTGTCGTACCCTAAGTTTGTCTTGCAAATGGTCTCCTAGTGTTTTCCAGCTCCCAAGGTTCCCTGTTCCTGTATCCTGTATCCTGTATCCCGTGCTATCCTGGTCAAGTGCCATGCTGTGCTGTAGTCATGCTGTGCCGTTTGCTACACCTGTCCTGCTACTCCATGCCTGACGTCTACCTGCTGCCTAGTCCCAGCCGAGCCTGCTTTGCTACTGTCCGAGCTGCCACAGGTACCCTATATGAACTATAGATTCTGACCTGTGCCCTGTTGGCCTGCTGCCATACCGCTAAGGTCCACAAACCCTACGTGACAATTCCCCTTCCTTCCAGCCTCAGTCTCTCACACTGTGTGAAGCAGCTTCATGCTGATAGGACCGCGTCAGAGGCTGTGACGTAGCTCTACCTCAGGAGAATCGCTGGTGTTGACACACACTTGTCTAGTATAGCCTCATTTGCATATTAAGAAAAAGCTCATAACTTTTAAAATAATAAACTTTTTGGGACACAAAACTGGGCCTTTTAGACTTGCTAGGAGATTCAGCATTACTAAACTGGTGACATATCCTCTGTAAGTGTACCATTGTCACCATGCCACCAAGCACATATCATGAGCATCTGAAATTTCAGGTTGTGTAAAACACAACACTGAGGTATATTGCAAATTTTGGAGATGGACAAACTCAGTTTTCAGATATTTGTAACTTTGTCTCATTTAGAAGAAGAGGTAGGTAGAATAGCATTGGGAGGCTAGTCCTGTGGTGTATATACTTGTTTGGCTGATATTGTGGATATAGTTTTAAGCATAGCACTTAAACCTACTGGAATAAGATTACATATTATTTAAAACAAACCAAACAGCATTCTGCCTTTAGAATGCTTGGTTTTGTCTCATTTTGAACCAGATTGACAAGTTATTGAGAGAGGTTGGCGAGAAACCAGCAGTCTAGTCAGAGGTCGTTTAAAAGCCCATTAAAAACTATAACAGGGATTTCGGCCGACTTATAGATTGTGAAATTTATTCCCAGAACTTCCTTTACCGTCATATAGAAAACAGCCAAACCTGAAAGGGCTAATTGGGGGAGAGCTTTTAGCAAGAAGGTTGGTAAATGTGGGTCAAAAAATTTCACGTAACACTGCTTGCAAAAAATATGTGAAACCTATGGCGGTGTCTATGCAACAGAACAAGTGCTAATTACATAATATCTTTAAGAAGACAAAAAAGGCTTTATAATGCTGAAATTCATCCAGCATGTGTGTTAGATGCCTCAATATAGCACATCTGGAAATACTAGTGGATAAAGCTGGACAGACATTGTGTCATCAGATGAGCTTGCATAGGTTTAATATTTAAAGATGTTCCTGTTGTTGATTCTGTGAGAGTTAGAATATGGTTAAATAAATTTGCCATGTTGGAGATTCAAAGTAAGTCAGCAACCATTCTGCCAAGCAACACCCCCAAAACATATTATCACTGTGTTACAGTGGATCTGTCAGGTCTCCTATTCTCCCCTTCTAAGGGCACCATAAAATAAATAAGGAGAAGAAGCTGAGTTTCTTTAATTGAATTCAGTATTTTTATGTTAAAACCAAGATCGTGGCTCTAGCTGTAGATTCACAGCTTCTACTTCAGCCTGAAAGATGGCAACATGAAGGGAGATGAAGAGGATATGTGATTCTCGAGCTGTCCCTGTATGTTTTTAGATGACCCCCTGGGGCGGGGATAAAATTAAGTTGACCCAAATAGTGTTTTCTAATAATCACTGTTCAATGCTAAGTTGCATGAAGGTGGTTGTCCAAATAAAATTATTGAGTTGCTTTCTTACATGGCATTCTGACTGCTTTCTCAACAAATAATGATTTTGGCAGCACAGTAGCTGTTTGAGGTGTGCACTTTCTGAATGATTACAATATGACTCAAAATTACATAAAGGCATATGTGAGTATGAAAAACAGTGACATTTTGACAAAATACTGGGTGTTTTTGTATGAATTTTTCATTATTTAAAGTCAGGTGTTTTTTTTTCACAAGTCAAAAGAGTAAAGAGTGTCCCAGCTACTAGAGCTTGAAAATGTCCAGTAACCCCTGGCAGCGAGGGGGTCGAAATGCTGTCAATTGCCATTAGTCCTGGTCTCCCCACAAACACAGAGTGATTGACAGCTTTCCCTGTATGAGTTTGGATACATATAGAATTGTCAAACAGTCTGTGGGTTGCCATTTAGGAAAACAAAAATGCCATGGGAACAAAAATGCCCCAAAACCACAAACAAAAACACAATTTTGAGAAAATGTGAGCTAAACAATTATTCTCTTAATGGAAGATGCAGTCATAGCAGCAAAGGCAAACCATCACCATATTAATGTCAGTGGTTTTGAAAAGAGATATTTAATCGGCACAAATTAATTTACTGCTCAAGTGTCGATGTACTTTTGACCAAAATTGGTGCTCTACACAAATACTATATTTTTGAAGCCCCTCATAAATTTCTCAAACACAATCTACAATTTGGGGTGGTGTGGTAAAAGACAGTGTTGCTCCCAAGTTGCACTAACTGCGACTGATTTACTAAGGGCACAGTCTGGCTTTGCTCAGTGTTTGTTGTGTTTTGGAATATGGAGTACCCTACATACTAATGTATAATGGGATCAATAAATAATCCCCAATTATTAAACAATACACGCTTGACTGTATGATGAAAATCCATGACCAGTATGCCCTACAATAAATTATAGGTCACCACTTCTCAAACCTCAAAACACGTCACATCATTACATAAATAAGACCATAACTAAGTCATCAATAAAAGACTACTGAAGAATTTTCAAAACAATTTTTTGGATTTGAGTTAATCGTATCTGACTAATTAAGTACAATAAACACAACTGTTAGGCCACTCAGCTCTATTTACATATGCTCATATTTGTTACTTTTTATTATGCGCAGGCGGGGGGCACAGGGACACACGCTTCGCCAGGGGGATATAGCTGCCAGTACCGTGTGGGAAACAATGTGCACTAGAAATGAGAAGATGGAGCTGTGTCTGTACCATCCACAGCGGGTGCTGGCTGTAACATTCAGCCGACATCCCGCTGCAATGGACGAGATCGGAGATTACTCTGTTTAAACCCTGAGATGCTGTGGCCATTGGCCCCCACAACATCTAAGTGAATACAGAAGGAGGGTGTTCCCTCTGTCACAACATCAGTGCCATGTGACACGATCGGTGGGTAGCCATGGCAACCAGTTGACTAACAAAGGCGCCCAAGGCAAGCCATAGTAGATGTCAGTACCTGTCAGTTTTACTCTGACAAGCAATAATGCTTTGGTAAACTGAGTAATAAAGCATTACATAAGCGACCAGCAGATTGCATTTTTAAATCCCTAAGTGGGACTGCAAAAATAGTTAATTCAATTTTAAGAAATTTTATTAGGGAAAAAAAAGGGTACACAGCTAAATTAAAATAAAAAAATGTTTTCCCATAAAAAGTGGATTTAGCAAAATTAAATAATACACATATATGGCATTACTGTGATCGTAAAGACTTGTATAATAAAGTAAACACAATATTGAAACCACAAGATGAATGGCATAAAAAAAGCAATAAACACCAGCAGAATAGCTTTTTTTTATTCCCCCAGAAAATTCTTAATAATTAATGAATAAATTATATGTACCCCAAAATAATTATATTAAGGAATATGACTCATCCTGCAAAAAACAAGCTCCTATACAGCTACAGTGAGGAAAAAATAAAAGAGTTATGAGTCTTGGAATGTGGCAACATAAAAACGATTAAAAGTAATAAAACTTATAAAAAAAACAATAGATATTTTGTATTGCTGCAACCTATAGAATAAAGGGAGCATGTCACACAGTAAATGGTGTAACTTGAAATTGGAAAAAACTATAAACATATAAATAAGTTATATGTAGTTATATGTGCCCCAAAATGGTGCCATTTAAAAATACAATTTGCCCTGCAAAAAAAAAAAGCCCTGATACAGCTCTGTTGACAGTAAGAAAAAAAAATAGATCTCAGAATATGAGGACACAAAAACAAATTAATTAGAAAAAAGGTATTTTTAACGTTCAAAAGTAGTAAAACGTAGAAAAAATTTATGTAAGTTTGGTATCGCTGTAATTAGAGATGAGCGAACTTATCAAAAGTTCGGTTCGGCTAGTTCGCCGAATTTCACAAAAAAGTTCGATTCGGACCGAACTAGTTCGGACCGAAAGTGTCACTTCCGTGCGCCGAGCATGCTACTGTCCAGGGTGCTGATAGAGTTAATGGGCTGCACTAACTCTTTCAGCAACCTTGACAGTACATGCTCGGCGCGCGTAAAATAAAATTTTAATGTAATAAAAAAATAATAATAATACGTTCGTACTTACTTTCCTCCTGTCCGGCCTCCAGCGATGACGTTTCATCCCTTTCGCCGCTGCAGCCAATCACAGGCTGTAGTGGCGGTCACGCACGTCAGGATGACGTCAGAAGGCCGGCCTCCAGGAATGACGCTTCATCCCACGTGACCGCCTCTGCAGCCAATCACAGGCTGCAGCGGCGACATGGATGAAACGTCATCGCTGGAGGCCGGACAGGAGGAAAGTAAGTATGAACGTATTATTATTATTTTTTTTGCATGTATGTATGTTGGCATGTATGTATGTATGTTGGCATGTATGTATGTTGTCATGTATGCATGTATGTATGTATGTATGTATGTTGTCATGTATGTATGTATGTATGTATATATGTGCATGTATGTTGGCATGTATGTATATATGTGCATGTTTGTATGTATATTTGCATGTATATATTTGCATGCATGTATGTATGTTTGCATGTATGTATGTTTGCATGTATGTATGTTTGCATGTATGTTTGCATGTATGTATGTTTGCATGTATGTATGTATGTATGTATGTATGTTGTCATGTATGTATGTATGTATATATGTGCATGTATGTTTGCATGCATGTTGGCATGTATGTATATATGTGCATGTTTGTATGTATATTTGCATTTATATATTTGCATGTATGTATGTTTGCATGTATGTATGTTTGCATGTATGTATGTTTGCATGTATGTATGTTTGCATGTATGTATGTATGTATGTTTGCATGTATGTATGTTTGCATGTATGTATGTTTGTATGTATGTATGTATGTATGTATGTTTGCATGTATGTATGTTGGCATGTATGTATATATGTGCATGTATGTATGTTTGCATGTTTTTATTTTTGCATGTATGTTTATATATATGTGCATGTATGTAATTATGTTTGCATGTATTTATGTTTGCATGTATATTTGTGCATGCTTGTATATATGTATGTATGTATGTATGTATCTATCTATCCTTGCATGTTTGTTTGTATGTATGTATGTTTTCATGTGTGTGTGTGTATGCATGTATGTATGTATGATAGTTTGCATGTATGTATGTATATATGTGTGTATGTTTGCATGTATGTATATTTGCATTTATATATGTGCATGCTTGTATATATGTATGTATGTATGTATGTTTGTATATATGTATGTATGGCCATGTATGATACTGTCTGCTGGCGCCCTCTATCTAAGTCAACTTCGCAGCAGGCTTCTATACATGGTTTAACAGTCAGTATCACACATTAAACTGAATCTAAGCCTACGACATGTTTTATTTCATTTTTTTTTATTATTTTTTTTTTACAGGTTTGGTGTTTGGACTACGTCGGTTTTGAGGACTACTTAGATGATGTTTTTTTTTTCTACATTAAAATGGTTAATGAGGGTTGTGTTGGGGGTGCTTTATTTCAATAAAATATTTTATCTATATCTTTGTCTTTTTCTTTTCAAATTTTATTACTACCACTTTAGTAATGGCCGCTGTCTGAGTGACAACATCCATTACTAAGGCGAGGCTTAGTGTTAGCCGGTGCAGAGGCTAACACTAACCACCATTATTACCCCGGTACCCACCACCACCAGGGGTGCCGGGAAGGGCCAGGTACGATCCAGTACCCGACCATCTGTTGTGATGGTCGGGCTCTGGGGCGGCCGCAGGCTGGTATTATGAGGTTGGAAAGGGCCAAAAACAGTGGACCTTCCCACCCTTGTAATGCTAGGCTGCTGCTGCTGTGTTGTATCTGGCTGGTTATAGAAGTGGGGGGGACCCCAAGTCATATTTTTAAATTATTTATTTATTTATTTATTTTTTTTTTAAAAAGACATGGGGTTCCACCCAATTTATCATAACCAGCCACATACAACACAGTGTTATTAGCCTGGGAATGGACAAAACGAGTGGCCCTTCCCACCCATGTAATGCCAGACTGCTGCGGCCTTGTATATGGCTGGTTATTAAAAATGTGGGGGACCCGTCTATTGTTAAATTTGTTAAATGAAAAAAAAAAAACGACGTGGGGGTCCCCCCCATTTTTATAACCAGCCCGATACAACACAGCAGCAGCCTAGCATTACAAGGGTGGGAAGGTCCACTGTTTTTGGCCCTTCCCAGCCTCATAATACCAGCCTACGGCCGCCCCAGTACCCGACCATCACAACAGATGGTCGGGTACTGGACCGTACCAAGCTCTTCCCGGCACCCCTGGTGGCGGTGGGTACCGGGGTAATAATGGTGGTTAGTGCTAGCCTCTGCACCGGCTAACAAACAACCATACACAAACACACACATATATACACAAACACAACAAGATATACACGCACACACACACACACACACACACACACACACAGACACACACACACACACACACACACACATAAACAGACAAACACTCACACATATACACGAACTCACACATATACAAACAAAAACACACATATCCAAACACACACATATACACGAACACACACATATACACAAACACACACACATATATACACAAACACATATACACAGTTATACACAAACACAACAAGATATACACAAACACACACACATATGCACACACATATACACGAACTAACACATATACACAAACACATATACAAACAAAAACACACATACCCAAACACACACATATACACAAACACACACATATACACAAACACATATACACAAACACACCCATATATACATAAACACACACATAAACACACACCCATATACACACATATACACAAACACACACATATACAAAAACACACACACACAAAGATCTACACACAAACATATACACAAATACACCCATATATACACACACATATACACAAACATATACACAAACACATATACACAAACACACCCATATATACACAAACACAAATAAACACACACACACATATACACAAACACACATATAAAAACAAAAACAGACAAAGACACATACCCAAACACACATATATACACAAACACACACAAACACAAACACACACACTGTTTCTTTTAAATGCTGCTGGGGAACCCGCTCGATCCACTATATAAGGCTGCGCTACAGTGCAGCATTTAAAAGAAACAGGATCCTGACTTGTCCATAGAGTTTAAGGCAGCACAGAGTATTTCAGGAGATGAGCGTGCAGATTCAGTGCTGCTGTGAACTCTGCTCTTACCATTACGTAGCTCTCAGTCTGTTACCTCTCCTCCACGCCTGTCCTCAAGAACACCTTCACATGATTGCCAAGTCACCACGTAATGGTAAGAGCAGAGTTCACAGCAGCACAGAGTATTTCAGGAGATGAGCATGCGGATCTTGTGCGGGGTGGTGACTTGCCAATCATGTGAAGGTGTTATTGAGGACAGGAGAGGTAACAAACTGAGAGCTACGTAATAGTAAGAGCAGAGTTCACAGCAGCACTGAATCTGCACGCTCATCTCCTGAAATACTCTGTGCTGCCTTAAACTCTGTGGACAGGTCAGGATCCTGTTTCTTTTAAATGCTGCACTGTAGTGCAGCCTTATATAGTGGATCGAGCGGGTTCCCTAGCAGCATTTAAAAGAAACAGGATCCTGACCTGTCCACAGAGTTTAAGGCAGCACAGAGTATTTCAGGAGATGAGCACGGCCTGCCACGGGCAGCCGGTCATTTTTCCGAGCCGTGCTCCCATTATGCACACGACCGTAAAAACACCCGTTATTGCGGGTCGTAATTACGACCCACAATAACGGGCTCATAGACTTCTGTTACCCACGGGTACCTTCCCGTTTTCTCACGGGAAGGTGCCCGTGCCGTTAAAAAAATAGAACATGTTCTATTTTTCTATTTTACAGGCCGTGCTGCTATACTTTATAATGACAGCACGGCTCGCAAAAGCGGCCGGCTGCCCGTAGCCGGCCGTGCCCTGCCGTGCTCGTAATTAAGAGTCGTAATCACGAGTCGTAATTACGAGCACGGCCCGTAAAATAAAAAAATAGAACATGTTTTATCTTTTTAATGGCACGGGCACCTTCCCGTGAGAAAACGGGAAGGTACCCGTGGCTAACAGAAGTCTATGGGCCCGCTATTTCGGGTCGTAATTACGACCCGTAATAACGGGTGTTTTTACGGTCGTGTGCATGAGGCCCCGTAATGACGGGTGGCTACATGTGTGCACCCGTCATTACGGCAGCGTTGCTAGGTGACATCAGTAAATAGTCACTGTCCAGGGTGCTGAAAGAGTTAACTGATCGGCAGTAACTGTTTCAGCACCCTGGACAGTGACTACCGATCACAATATAGAGTAACCTGTAAAAAAAAAACACGTTCATACTTACCGAGAACTTTCTGCTTCCTCCAGTCTGGTCTCCTGGCCGTTGCCTTGGTGACGCTTCCCTCTCGACATCCGGCCCGACATTCCTTGATGACGATGCAGCCCATATGAGCGCTGCAGCCAATCACAGGCTGCAGAGGCCTCTGCAGCCAATCACAGGCTGCAGAGGCCTCTGCAGCCAATCACAGGCTGCCGCGTCAGAAAAGAAGGTCGGACTGGAGGAAGAAGAGGGACTCGTCACCAAGACAACGACCAGGTACGTATGAAATTCTTTTTATTTTATTTTTAATCAGCAGCCTCTTTTCTCTATCAGTGATTGATAGAGACAAGTGGCTGCCGATTTTTATAATATTTTTGACCGGGTTCGGTCAAAACGGGTTCGGCAGAACCCGGTGAAGTTCGGATTCGCTGCGAACCGAACTTTTCCGGAAGTTCGGACCGAAACCGGGTTTGGTTGTCCCGGTTCGCTCATCTCTAGCTGTAATCATAAGGAACTGCAGAATAAAGTTAACATAACATTCTTACCGCATGTAAAATAAAATTCAAAAATCAATGGCGGAATAGTTTTTTTCCATCCCCTTCCCCAAAAAAAGCTAATAAATGTTTTTAAACATATATATACCCCACATACAAATACAATGAATACAACTCGTTCCACAAAAAAACAATTCCTCATATGACTACGTCAACTAAACAATTAAAAAGTTATGACCCTCAGAACGCAGTAATGAGAAAATGAAAAAAAACTTGCTATGTCCCCAAAGCCCAAAATAGCTGTGTCCTGAGTGGTTTAATAAGCAGCCCCGCGATCCCCACTCTCTCCCTCTAATGTTCTCTCCCTCCGATGTTCTCCAAGATGTCCAGCCTGGCAGTGTAGTGCTTCTGGCTTGGACTATGTCATATGCTTTTGGTTCTTCTCCATTTTCCTCTGCTGAGATATTTGCAAGTTGCAGGCTTTCCTATAATCCGTATACGTCAGAGGTGGGTCTATGAGACGTACCTAGCATACAGTTTGTGTGCTATTTGCATTAGGGAAAAATTATATTTTTTCTTAAAGTAACAACTGCGTAAAGCGGCAGAGGGGCTAGTCGCAAATGGCCACATGATTGTAAATTCATGTTGCCATTTGCAAATGCTAGGGCACATTGGCGACCATTTTGGTTGCTGTTTGGAGTCCTGTGACTTACCCGTAATAATGTGAGCCTCCGGGTGGTCCACAACAGTGTAAACAGAGCTTTATACAGTTTTGATAAATGAGGCCCATTATGTTGAGAACTTCAAATTCTCCTACTGACTACTGGCCACTGAATTTTTAGCAAACAAAAAACTACCATAAAAATACCTCAAAAACATGACCTGTCTTAGGCCAGGATAACACATACATATACAGTTATGATGCAGTTTTTGGTGCATTGTCTTTGCTCAGCTTTTGCAGTTTTTTCCAAACACAGGAATGGACACAAATGAAAGAAAATGCATGAGTCTTTTCTTTATACCTTTCCTTTGTTTTCAATCCACTTCTGGCTTTGGCTAAAAAAAAACTCAGGTTTCAAGGGAATTTAAACTGCATAAAAAAAAACAAAAAATGATAGCGTTATTAAAATGGGTGTTTTTGGTGGCATTTTTTTTATGGTGTTTTTAATTTGTTGTCATTTTGTACATGTTTTTTTCTACCGTCTTATAGAGAAGCCTATGGGAAAACCGCCTGAAAAAACACCATACTTACAGCATGCTGCATTAGAAAAATAACTCCACAAACCACAAAATTGCCTTAAAAACGCCACAAACCAAAAGCAGTTGTGTGTGGTGCATTTTATATTTTACTATAAAATCTGGCTCACTGAAAAAAATAAATGAAAAAACGCAGAAAAGCGCCGTTAATAAGGAAAAACTTACAAAAGTGAAGCAAAACACTCCACAGCATTTCCACAGCATTTACAGTAGCAGCAAAGTGGATGAGATTTAGAAAATCTCATGCCCATGCTGCGGAAAAAAACCTGCAGCGTAAACTTTAATAAATTAACCTGTGGTGCAGAATTTAAATCCGCAGCATGTCAACTTATGCTGCGTTTTCGTCGATTTTCTATTGTGAGTTTTCCCCATTGAATTCAATAGGGATGAAAACCGGCAACAGAGAGCCAAGTGTTGCGACTTTTTGCGGCGGAATCGCAGCGATTCCACCACAAAAATCGCAACTCTTGAAAAAAAAAGAATCATGCTTACCCAGAACTCTCTCCTTCTTGCAGTCCGCCCCCTGGGATGACATCCAATCACAGGCAGCAGCGTCACATGGTCTGCAACGTCATCTTAGGAGGCCGGACTATGCGCAGAAACGAAGGAGGGGGTAAGTAAGTTTTGGGTTTTTTTTTCCCAGCGCGGCATTCCACAGCGGAAATTCAGTTAAAAAAAAACGCACCACAATGTGGTACGGTTTTTCGGATGGAAGATGCTGGGGGTTCCAAGTCGGATACGCTGCACAGTTTTTACGCAGCGTATCTGACCCGTGGGAACCCTGCCTAAGGATTTTGTTTTGCCTTCCTCTGGATCTATCTAGCAAGAAAATGATAGGTTGAACTTAATGTGTATTTTTCAACCTTACTGTGAAAAGTCAAAACCAATTTTATGATTAAGTTGAAAAGTTGTTTTTCTTTCATTCACAGGTTTTTCTATGGACTACAATAATAAAACGTTTTGAAGCACTGTGCCAGATAACATATGAATATGGATGAGTGTTTCCGGACTACTCGCTTTGATAATCTCTGTCTTTAAACCAGTCTGGACAGCAGCTGACAAGTCAAAAATAGCAGTTTGAACATCACTAATGAGACCTTCTGCCGAAAATCTGGTTGTCATGACAGTAAGGTGTTTCCATATTCCACCTGCTGACTGGAGTCTGGTCAGTACATAACATAGTGTTTTGGATGGAAAGCATAGTCAGAATTAATAGCATACACATCTTTAGTTTTGAGAAGTAAAAAAATAATTACAGAAAAATGTACTGGATTTAAACTAGGTTCCCCGTAGGCAAGGTATACATAATAGATCATACAATTTGGTATTATTTCATGTACTGACATAATTTTATAATTTCTGTAAAACATAAGACTATATACTGTGGAACTGTTACATAGTTACATAGTTACATAGTTAGTACGGCTGAAAAAAGACACATGTCCATCAAGTTCAACCAAGGGAAGGGAAAAGGGAAGGAAAAATTTTTACACATTGGAGCTAATATTTTTTTGTTCTAGGAAATTATCTAACCCTTTTTTAAAGCCATCTACTGTCCCTGCTGTGACCAGCTCCTGCGGTAGGCTATTCCATAGATTCACAGTTCTCACTGTAAAGAAGCCTTGTCGCCTCTGCAGCTTGAACCTTTTTTTCTCCAGACGGAGGGAGTGCCCCCTTGTTTTTTGAGGGGGTTTTACAAGGAACAGGATTTCACCATATTTTTTGTATGTGCCATTAATATATTTATATAAGTTAATCATGTCCCCCCTTAGTCGTCTTTTTTCAAGGCTAAATAGGTTTAATTCTTTCAATCTTTCCTCATAACTTAAATTCTCCATGCCCCTTATTAGCTTCGTTGCTCTTCTTTGTATTTTTTCCAACTCCAGGGCATCCTTTCTATGAACTGGAGCCCAGAACTGGACTGCATATTCTAGATGAGGCCTCACTAATGCTTTGTAAAGTGGTAATATTACATCCCTGTCCCGCGAGTCCATGCCTCTTTTAATACACGACAATATCCTGCTGGCCTTTGAAGCAGCTGACTGACACTGCATGCTGTTATTGAGTTTATGATTTACAAGTACACCCAGATCCTTCTCAACAAGGGAATCCGCCAGTGTAGCTCCCCCTAGGACATATGATGCATGCAGGTTGTTGGTACCCAGATGCATAACTTTACATTTATCTACATTAAACTTCATCTGCCAAGTGGACGCCCAAACACTCAGTTTGTTTAAATCTGCCTGTAATTCATGAACATCTTCCATAGTCTGAACTATATTACATAGCTTGGTGTCATCTGCAAAAATAGAAATTGTGCTATTAATCCCATCCTCTATATCATTAATAAATAAGTTGAATAATAGGGGTCCCAGCACTGAACCCTGGGGTACACCACTTATAACCGATGACCATTCAGAGAAGGAATCATTGACCACAACTCTCTGGATACGGTCCTTGAGCCAATTCTCTTCCTTACTCTGTGACTAAGGCCCCATGCAGACGGACGTGCTTTTGCGGCCGCAATTCCCGCGAAAATCCAAGGGAGAATTGTGGCCCCATTCATTCCTATGGGACCATGCACACGACCGTGGTTTCCACGGTCCGTGCATGGCCCAGGAGGGGCATGTCTTATTACAGCCGTATTCTGCGGTCCAGGCTCATAGGAAATAATGGACGCAGCCACGTGCACGGCCCGTGATTTGTGGGAGGCTCGCTTGTGACACTCCGCTGCCGGCCGACCTGAAAATCATGGCCATGCACATGGCTACGATCATGTGCATGAGGCCTAAGAGATTGCATCACCGCTCTACCTATAATGCCCTGTTCACATCTGCGTTGGGGTCCCGTTCTGACGTTCCGTAGTCGACTATGCTGTTGCTTCCTGCAAAACGAATGATCCGGTGAATAAAAGAGACAAACGGAAACCATGGGCACCGTCTCCGTCACCATTGAAATCAATGGTGATGCAGACGGAAACCACTGGTTTCCGTCGGTGTCAGTTTGTGTCTGCTATGGGTCCCATTCTGACGGAAACCTCCTACGGAACGTCAGAACGGGACACCAACGCAAATGTAAACAGAGCCTAAGTACCTTTTCTAGTATTAGACACTAATATCTCTTGAACCAGCTTTATTTGTTTTATTAAAGAACGCTAGTTGTAACACATTGCACAGTATAGTGAATATAATAAGTTTGTAAATACTTAAATACAATAAATATACAGTAATTATGTCCCTTAACTTATGAACTTAGATGTGATAAGTAACAGTTTAATCCTGCGTGTCTCCATGGTCACCAGTTATAAGTGGTGTACACCAGAACTCAGTGCTGGGACCACTGTTATTCAACTTATTTATTAATGATATAGAGGATGGGATTAATAGCACTGTTTCTATTTTTGCAGATGACACCAAGCTAAGTAGAATTCTTCAGTCTATGGTAGATGTTCAAAAATTACAAGCCGATTTGGACACACTGAGTGTTTGAGCATCCACCTGCGAATGAGGTTTATTGTGGAAAAATGTAAAGTTATGCATCTAGGTACCAACAACCTGCATGCATCTTATGTCCTAGAGGGAGCTAAACTGGGAGAGTCACCTGTTGAGAAGGATCCGGAAGTACTTGTAGGTCATAGACTAGATAACAGCATACAATGTCAATCAGCTGCTTCTAAGGCCAGCAAGATATTGTCATGTATTAAAAAAGGCATGGACTCGTGGGACAAGTGTCACGATGCGGGGTGCGGACACACTGGACCGTACGGCATAGCGGGACGGCAGCTGACCAAACAGGTATAGTACAGAGTCTATCGTCCAGAAAGGGTACTTGTGGCAACTCGGACAGTAGCAAGGCAGGCTCGGCTGGGACCAGGCGGCAGGTAGACGTCAGGCGTGGTGTAGCAGAACAGGCATGGAGTGCAGCACAACATGACAACAGCTCAGCACGGTACTAGATCTGGATAGCACGGGAAACAGGATACGGGAACAGTGAACACTTGGAAACTGGAAGACACTAGGAGACAAACTTTGGGTAACGAACAACACTCAGGCAAAGAACAAGAGGGCAGAGCCCCTTTTATAGAACAGTAGCATTCTGATGCAGACTTCATGAAATTATGCGCGCCCTCCGGGAGACAGTCTCGATACCAAGAAGTGAGTGCCGGCACCTCACTGGGGGACGATGCAGCAGAGAACACACATGTTCGTGGCCACGGCCTTCGAGGAGTAAGTCAGAACGACGGGCCATGGCCATAGACGTTACAACAGGGATATAATATTACCACTTTACAAAGCATTAGTGTGGCCTCATCTAGAATATGCAGTTCAGTTCTGGGGTCCAGTTCATAGAAAGGATGCCGTGGAGTTGGAAAGAATACAAAGAAGAGCAACTAAATTTATAAGGGGCATGGAGAACCTAACTAATGGGGAAAGACTAAAAGAATAAAATATATTTAACCTTGAAAAGAGATGACTAAGGGGGATCATGAGCCCTCTGGCAGGGCATAACAGGTATCACGGTCGTGGTCGCGGACCGTTGCCATTTATTACCTCACGACGGCCGCGACCACAGACCGCTGGCATCCTGGCAACATCCCATCCTGCTCTGAATGTTAGGGTGCACACGCGCGCGCCCAGTCCCGAACTTAAAGGGCAAGTGCGCGCACATGTTAAAGTTCCCTAACCTATCCCCAGATCAGCCTGGACTATAAAAAGTGCTCCGCCCTTCCACTCCTTGCCTGAGCGCTGTTGTTGTATACCCATGTTCGTATTGCAAATGGTCCCTTAGTTGTATACTGCTCCCAGTGTTCCCGTTCGCTGGCTGCCTGTATAATGTATCCCGGGCTATGTTCATGCCTGAGCCTTATCTAGTGTTGGAATCGTCTTGTGTCACCTGCCATGCCTGCTGTTATACACCATGTTTGGTGTCATCTGCCATGTCTGCTGTTATACACCACGTGTGGTGTCATCTACCACACCTGCTGTTATACACCACGTCAAGGTCTATCTGTGCCAAAGCCTCTGCTACTGTCTGGACTCTCACAGGTACGCTTGTGCTAAGAGGCTTTTGTTAGTGTTTTGCGGGGTGAATATTGAATTATCTTGTCTGTGCATGTGTATCTCTCTCTGCTCTCTTTCACCTGCTGGCCAGCAAACCCTTGTCTCTGTCCACTATTATTTCTACAGATGAACTGATTCAACATTCCCCACTAACACACAGCATTACCTCCATCTTACCTGCATGTGACCAAACCTGGAGTGTGTGCTGGGTTTATATAGGATGCACCTGATTAATGCCAGGTGAGGCAGAGCTGCAGCCACACAAAGTATATGTATCTTTCCTTTGTATGATCTGGTTATATGTATAGAGATTGTAAGCTCCTTTTCTTTTAAACCCGTTATTGACCGCCCCATAGAGTTTTTACGGTAGCCACTAACGGGTTTTATTCCGGCGCAAAAGCCTTTTTATGGCGCTGCATCTGAATAAATAAACAGAGCAGGGAGCTGTTAAACCTGCCAGAGGTAGCTAAGGGCTGGGGGCATCCCTGCTCGAATGGGTGAGATCGATATTAGTATCGATCTCACCCTATTAAACCCTCAGATGCGGCGCTCGTTTTGGAGAGAGGGAGGGAGTTCCCTCTCATCCCACTGACACCCAGCGATAAGATCGCCGGATGTCTGTGTCTCCGATGGCAGCCGGGGGCCTAATAAAGGCCCTTAGGTCTGCCTGTAGTAAATGCCTGCTAGTCATGCCGGAGGCATGACCTAGCAGATGCCTGTCCGTTTTACATGGACAGGCATAAAACACTGCAATACAGAAGTATTGCAGTGTATTATTAATGCGATCGGATAATCGCATAGTGAAGTCCCCTAGTGGGACTAGTAAAAAAGTTAAAAAAAAGTTTCATAAAAAGTGAAAAAAAAAAAGTGGAAAAAAAATGAAAAACCCACTTTTCCCCCTTACAAACTGCTTTATTATTAACAAACAAAATAAAGTAAAAAAGTTACACATATTTGGTATCGCCATGTCCGTAATGACCCCAACTGTAAACTTATTACATCATTTAACCCGTAAAAAAATCAAATAAAAAAACATGCAAAAATTGCTGTTTTCTTTTAATCCAGCCTTAAAAAAAATTTGATAAAAAGTCGTATCTACTCCAAAATGGTACCGATAAAAACTACAAGTCGTCCCGCAAAAAAAGCCCTCAAACAATTGCATCGGCAAAAAAATAAAAAAGTTATGGCTCTTCAAATATGGAGACAAAAACAAATAATTTTGAAAATTATTTTCACTGTGTAAAAGTAGTAAAACATATAAAAACTGTACAAATTTGGTATCGTTGCAATCGCAACAACTCACTGAATAAAGTTATTGTGTTAATTATACCACATGGTAAATGGCGTAAATTTAGGACACAAAAAAATGTGGCGAAATTGCAGGTTTTTTTCTATCCTGTATGGTTGGCGCATTCGTATGGCGGCTGACCGCTGTTGTTCAGCGCTACGATTAGCGCCGAACAACAGCGGTCAGCCGCCATACGAATGCGCCATTCATACAGGATCATACATTGACTAAGTTGCACTGTCATTGGCTATAAATATAATAAATTATTTATCTGCAAAAGAATTTCCACTTTGGTGTGCATAGTGCTTTTTCTCCATTCATCATTTCCCTTCTCGCTGGCAAGGCCCTGGCATGGGCGAACCTCATCTTGGATTGGGTGGGCCCGGAATTCTCCGACCTAGCATTATTCTTAGAGACTTTTCGTACTGTGTTCGAGCAGCCGGTTCAAACATCCTTTGCAGCGACCACTCTGCTAACTCTCAAGTAAAAAAAAAAAAGAAAAGAGATTGATCCGGAGTATATGTATAAAATATAGCTTTTACTAGATTTCTTTAAAACATGAGTGATTTGCAACATATACGCATAAAATACTTTGTGTTTCTCACAGCTGTATGCAAATTTTTCATATGTTTTCACAATATGCATAAAACAACATAGGTTTGAAGACAGCAAAATAAGTCCACCTGTATCAGGTTTCCTAATCTATGTATTTTCAAAAATTATAAGCTTCAGAGGTTCTCTCATAGATGCTATGTAATTCTGTTCAGCATACGAGATACACAGGATACAAAAGATTTTTCGGGCAGTTGCCCTCCTACCCCTTGTACTTTAGGATGGTAATATTCCTTTAAGGAGTTGTCCTTGAAATCCTGGATTTTGTTGAACCGCTGATGCAAGGTGAAGTCTCTCCCAACGCGTTTCCTCCTGACCGATTGATTCCTCAGGGGAGATAGGTCATTGCTGCTGCTTCATTCCGTTTCATGGGAAGCAGCATGAAGATTAAATGTGGCTGTCTGAGAAAAAGGATTGCTTCCAGTCAAGAAGCATGCAGAGCGGCCACTACCGACAAAGGGAGAAATCCCCTTGTCAAAAGGGGCCAGATCGCGCTGCAGACGTCCGCGCAATGTCCCCTGATCGAGCTCCCAAATACATCTCATAATGATAAAGATGTTATATGTCATCTGTATGCGGCGATGAAAATCCTCGCCGCAAAAAGATGCATGATATGGGGAACAGAGTTGGCTCCACCCCCTGGATGACGTCGCGGCCCGCGATAGGTCGCGATGTGACCCTAGCAACCGATCAGCTGTGCAGTATCCAGCGTCTGAAATAGACGCTATGGATCTGCACAGGGATCGGAAAACAGGCAGAAGAAACTGCCTGTGTACCACAAACATATATTTGAAAATTTTCTAAAAAGGATATGGCAAGTTTCATTGCAAGTACCATAAACACAGAAGCATGGCTGCATCAGGCAAGGGAAGTCTTTTCTGAAAAATTATTTTCACAGAAGAAATACACACCCTCCCTCAAAACTGCATTATCAGAATTAACCAAATGCTATAAGGAACAGTCTACATCATGGTGGGAAGTGCAGTCTTTTGAAAATTATCTCAAACACAACATTGTGCCAAGAGGTCTGAGAATTAGGCGGGATTCACACGACCGGGTCCCGCCCGAGCCCGAGTGTCGGCCGGTAAAATCGGCCATTTTGCCTGGCCGGTTTGCATAAAGTTTTGCATCCGTTCCGGGCCCGGGCAGATCTGGACATGTGTTCGGGGATTCCGCTTCAGGAGTTTCCCCTGATGTCACTGCCCAGATATTGACAGAGACATCAAGCGCTCTGTCCAGGAGCAAAATCCCCGAACACACGAGGATTCCGCTCCTTCAGGGAGCTAAAGTGGGGCTAGCACATAGCAGAGCAGGGAGATACCTCCCTGCTCTGCTATAGTGGCGTCGCTACAGTAGTAGCAGCCGCAGCAGCTGCTAGCGGCACCATGGAAGGTGTCGCCGGGCCAGGGCGCTTTTATCAAGCAGGGGAATAAATTGAGTATAAATTCATGATGATCAATAAGCCAAGGACCCCCACTTTTTATGCTCTCCCCAAGATACATAACGGCACGACACCTCTCAAGGGGCGCCCTATTGTATCTGGTATCGGGGGATTGACACAAAATGTGGGGATCTATGTGGATAAGTTCCTGAGATCTTATGTAGAGTCCCTGCCCTCTTATGCAAGAGATACGATGGACCTTCTGTCCAAAATTGACGGCCTACCCATCGAAAAAGGCACAATACTATGTAGTATAGATGTTGAAGCTTTATACTCCTCCATTCCCCATGAAAAGGGACTTGAGGCAGTACAGCACTTCCTACATACAAGGGGAGACACACTTTAGGGATCATAGCGCGCTCATGTTGAGGCTGCTGGAATTTGTTTTGACCAGGAATTATTTCCTATTTAATGGACGCCTGTACCACCAGCTCAGAGGTACGGCCATGGGTAACTCATGTGCCCCCACATATGCAAACTTATTTCTGGGCTGGTGGGAGGAAACTATCGTCTTTACTGATGAACGATGCATAACGAACATACCGGCCTCAATGTGGGCGCGCTATATCGACGATATTTTCGTACTGTGGACTGAACCAAGAAAAACCTTCGAAGAGTTTGTTCAATTATTAAATCAAAACAATATTGGTCTGAGATTCACACTTGAATCTCACCCAAACAAACTCCCTTTCCTAGACGTGCTCCTATCTATTGAAGAAGATGGCAAACTCACAACTTCAATTTACAGAAAACCCACTGCCACGAACAGTCTCTTAAGGTGGGAGAGCTACCATCCTTACCCACTAAAGAAAGGTATACCAAAGGGGCAATATCTCCGCCTGAGAAGAAACTGCTCAGATGTACGGGACTTTAGGAAACAGGCAAAAGACTTGGAAACTCGATTTATTGAAAGGGGTTATCCATCTACAGTACTAAAAGACTGATATAAACACGCATACTCGCAGAACAGAGAATAATTATTAAATCCCAAAAAGAAAGAATCCTCATAGCAACCAATACGACTAATTGGGACTTATGACCTAGCGGATCACACAATAAAGGGTATACTTGAAAAGCACTGGAAAATTCTCTGCATGGACACCGACATAAGGGAAACAATAACTCAGAGGGCACAGATCACATATAGGAAAGGGAGGAGCATAGGTGATCAATTTACACATAGCCATCTAAACACTCAAAAAAAGCAAGGATGTTGGTTGAACAGAAAAATCGATGGATGTTTTAAATGTGGACACTGTAAAGCGTGCACATTTATACAAGTAACTAAATTTAACCGGAGTTCTCACACAGGAATTTGCTACCCAATAAAAAGTTTCTCTAATTGTAGTACTAAAAATGTTGTTTATAAAATTACCTGCCCATGCCCCTTAGATTACATCGGAAAAGCTATAAGGGAGCTAAGAAAGAGGGTACTCGAACATGTAGGGGACATTTTGCATGATAGGGATAAACCAGTCTCCCGACATGTACATCTAAAACACAAAGGAGATCCCAATTGTCTACAGTTTACCATATTGGTATGTCTACAACCGTCCATGAGAGGAGGGGACCTAGACAAAATATTGTTACAGAAGGAGTCCAAATGAATCTTTAAAATGAGATCAACTGTACCAAATGGACTCAATGAACATTTGGATTTTGGATGCTTTATCTGAAATCAGACCGCATGCAGTCTCCAACTGTTCACTTCTTTTCACAGTTAAGAATCAGTAATTTGAACTCCACTTTTAATTAATCTCATTAATAAATCATAAAAGATTATATAAATAATGTTAAAACATACTGTACTTTAACTTTTGTTCCCTTAAGTGCTTTGAGCTAGGTGTACTTCAGAAACTAAATAGTTAAAAAATTAACTTAGCCAGTTTATATCCTTTTTTTGCATAGACCACCGAGTATTCGAAATAGTTTCCCATGTATACAAAAAATCTCTACTGTAACATATGGTAATGAGCATGTGTGTTGAGGGACGGACGGATGCCAATATCTGGAATCCGTTTTTTACCCTTGTACACACATGCTCTGACATTATCTCCTGCTCTACCCCAAGCCTCCCTGCCCTCTGAGCGAACCTTCCAATACACAGGCAGTTTCTTCTGCCTGTTTTCCGATCCCTGTGCAGATCCATAGCGTCTATTTCAGACGCTGGATACTGCACAGCTGATCGGTTGCTAGGGTCACATCGCGACCTATCGCGGGCCGCGACGTCATCCAGAGGGGTGGAGCCAACTCCGTTCCCCATATCATGCATCTTTTTGCGGCAAGGATTTTCATCGCCGCATAAAGATGACATATAACATCTCTATCATTATGAGATGTATTTGGGAGCTCGATCAGAGGAAATTGGGCGGATGTCTGCAGCGCGATCTGGCCCCTTTTGACAAGGGGATTTCTCCCTTTGTCGGTAGTGGCCGCTCTGCAGGTCCCGGCCCAAAGTACACACCCCCTGATACGTCACTAGGGAGGTGAGTCACCGGTGGGAGGTTTTTAGGGGAGGGGAGGAAAACGGACAAAAACAGAGATAGGGAATTCCTCAGTGCAGTGACGGCAGACGTCAGGACCAGACGTTCACACTCTGCTTCCATACAGGAAGACCAATCACTTGCCACTGCAAGCATGCTTCTTGACTGGAAGCAATCCTTTTTCTCAGACAGCCACATTTAATCTTCATGCTGCTTCCCATGAAACGGAATGAAGCAGCAGCAATGACCGAAAAATCTTTTGTATCCTATGTATCTCGTATGCTGAACAGAATTACATAGCATCTATGAGAGAACCTCTGAAGCTTATAATTTTTGAAAATACATAGATTAGGAAACCAGATACAGGTGGACTTATTTTGCTGTCTTCAAACCTATGTTGTTTTATGCATATTGTGAAAACATATGAAAAATTTGCATACAGCTGTGAGAAACACAAAGTATTTTATGCGTATATGTCGCAAATCACTCATGTTTTAAAGAAATCTAGTAAAAGCCATATTTTATACATATACTCCGGATCAATCTCTTTTTTTGTCTGAATTTACGGAGAACATCGGTACAATCACCATCGTCAAGGTGGTAGACGTATTATAATACCACAAACATATATTTGAAAATAACTCTCAAGTTGGCATGGAACAATGAGGCATTGGTGTCGACCTTTTGGCAGGGACACGCACATCAAAGACGAGCTAGCAGCCCGCGATCTATCCTTCTACCCTGGATGCTCTTATCCTGTTGACTACCCGGGTCAACATGAGGATCCAGGAACGTGCTCAGAAGGTGTGGCGAGAGAGACGTTTCCACAGGCTGACACCCTCGTTCCAGAGACCTCTATTGCCTCCTCCTGTAGCTCTACCTGAAGAACATATGCAGGTAGACAGAATCAAGTTGTCCGAGCAGGAGAAACAGCGCAGACGCTCTTCAGGTCTGTGTCTGTATTGTGGCCTTAAAGGCCATTTTGAGCACCAATGTCCACAAAAGTCGGGAAAATCCAGCACCTAGGGTTGGTTGGAGAGACAACCCTAGGTAGGACGACGCCAAATGTTAAAGCCTCTTCCAAGTTATCTATTTCTGTGACCATCATCTCTGGAGAGATATCGCACTCCTCCTCTGCCTATTTGGATCCCGGAGCAGCTGCAAATTTTATTCAGCGGGATCTAATGGATTGTCTACATCTAACCTCTGTTCTCCTAGAGAGACCCCTGGCTGTTGGCTCTGTAAATAGACTACCATTGCACGATCCTATTATTTCCGTCACAAAACCACTGACACTTCAAATCGGGTCTGAACGAAATCACGGTCAAGAATAAGTACCCCCTGCCGCGCATCTCAGAACTTTTCGATAGAATTTGTGGGTCCTAGGTGTTCACAAAGCTGGATCTATGCTGAGCTTATAACTTGATCCATAGGTAACGAGGGTAACGAGTGGAAAACCGCACTTAACACCCGAGACGACCACTACGAATATCTTGTGAATATCTCATAGCCCTTTGGACTATGTAACGTTCCAGCTGTGCTCCAGGAGTTTGTAAATTGCATTTTCCGGGACCTGCTGTATGTCTGTGTGGTGGTCTATCTGAACGACATCCTGATCTACTCACCTGATTTGATGACACACCGGAAGCATGTTCGCTAAGTTCTGTCGCGTTTAAGTGGGAATCGCCCATATGCTAAACTTGAGAAATGTGTGTTAGAGAGAAACTCTCTGCCCTTCCTGGGCTACATCGTATCTGACCGTGGACTCAAGATGGATCCAGAGAAGGTGAAATCCGTCTTAGAGTGGCCACGTCCACAGGGCCTTCAATCCATACAACAATTTCTGGGGTTCGCAAACTTCTATCGGCCATTTATCCTGAACTTCTCGTCTCTGTTCCAATCTCAGTCCTCACCAAGAAGGAGGGGGTGAAGGCCAAGGTTTGGCCTCCGGAGGCAGAATCAGCGTTTACTAGCCTCAAGAGCGCTTTCACCTCAGCCTCGGTTCTCCAAATTCTTCTCAGCAGTTCTTTCTGGAGGTGGACACATCTTCCGTTTGTGCTGGAGCACTACCATGCCAAAAGAACTCTAAAGGCAAGATGGTGGCTTGTGGCTTCTTTTCAAAATGATTCTCTCCAGCAGAAAGCAACTATTCCATAAGGGATCGGAAGTTGCTGGCCGTCAAGTTGGCCTTAGAGGAGTGGAGACACTTGCTGGTGGGTGCTATCCATCCTATTATCATCTATGCAGATCACAAGAACCTCACGTACCTACAGTCGGCACAACGACTAAATCCTGGCCAAACCAGATGGTCGCTGTTCTTCGCTAGATTTCAATTCTTGCTTCACTTCCGTCCTGCAGACAAGAATGTGATGGCTGATGCTCTGTCTCACTCATTTGCAAACAATAACTCTGAGGAGACATCTCAACATATCATAGAGTCTTCTAGGATTATTGTCGCTAACCCTCTGCAAATTAGAGACATTCCTCCTGGAAAACATTTGCTCGTCTTGAAGACAGGAAGAGAATTCTCCTCTTGGGGCACAATTCTAAATGGGCTGGGCACTCTGTTGTCCGTAAGACAAAGGACGTGATAGCTCATCACTATTGGTGGCCTACTCTGCCCAGAGATGTTGTGGACTATGTCTCCTCATGTATGAACTGTGCCTCGAACAAATCTACCAGCTCCAAACATGCTGTCCTGCTACTACACCTGCCTTTTCCTGATGCGCCTTGGCAGCAAATCGCTATGGACTTTATTACTGACCTTCCTCCCTCAGCTGGATATACTACGATCTGGGTAGTAGTGGATCGTTTCTCTAAAATGGCACATTTTATTCAGTTGACTGGCCTCCCATCTGCTCCTCACCTAGCAAATCTGGCAAATCTATTTATTCTGCAGATCTTCTGTCTGCACTTACTTCCTCTACATATTGTCTCGGTCCGGGGTGTACAGTTTACATCCAAGTTCTGGAGAGCCCTGTGCAACCTGCTAGACGTAAAGCTGAACTTCTCTTCTGCCCATCACCTGCTGTCCAATGGTCAAGTAGAGAGGACCAATCAAATTTTGGAGAATTATCTTTGTCATTTCATTTCCGCCCAACATGACAATTGGGTACAACTTCCGCCGTGGGTGGAATTCTCGTACAACAATCACACAAGTGAGTCTACTGCCTCGTCTCCTTTCTATATTGTGTACAGCCAGCATCCTCGAGTTCCTCTTTCTGTGCTAGCCTTGACTCAAGTACCTGCAGTAAATTCTTATTTGGGACTTTTATTCACATCTGGCATCAAACTAAGTCTGCAATCCTCCAGGTAGTGGACCGCATGAAAAAGCATGCCTATAAAAAAACAAAAGTTCCTCCTCAGTTCTCACCTGGAGTCAAGGTCTGGCTATCCTCGAGAAACATTTGTCTCAAGATGCCCTCTCGCAAATTCGCTACCAGGTTCCTCGGTCCTTTGAAAGTTCTGCAACAGATGAACCCTGTATCCTATAAACTTCGGCTGCCTCCTACTCTCAAAATCCCCAAGCCATTCCATGTGTCCCTCCTAAAGCCTGTGGTTCTGAACGTGTTCGTTCCTGAGCCTTATCTAGTGTTGGAGTCATGTTTTGACACCTGCCACACCTGCTGTTATATACCACGTCTAGTGTCATCTGCCACGCCTGCTGTCATACACCTCGTCTGGTGTCATCTGACCCTCCTGGTATCATCTTCCACATCTGGCGCTACCTGCCACTTCAAGGTTCATCTGTGCCAAAGCCTCTGCTACTGTCTGGACTCTCTCATGTACCCTTGTGCTAAAAGACTTTGCATAGACTTGTATAGACTGTGATTTGGCCAGCTGCCACTCCCCTATGGCGGAACAGTCTAGTGGGTCCACATACACCTAGATCGTGACAACAGGAGCCTGTAAAAATTACAATACACTGCAATACATTAGTATTGCAGTGTATTGTACCAGCGATCTAACAATCCCCCTTAGGGGGACTAATGAAATGTGTAAAAAAAGTTAAATTTTTTTGTAGTGTGAAAAAAGAAAAATTGTTAAAAGTAAAAAAAAAACTTTTCCTATTTTTCCTCTAAAGTAATGAATTTTTTTGGGGGCTTTTGGAAGGTGGGGAGGGAACAAATGAAAACGCAAATAAAAAAATGGTTGTGTCCTGAAAGGGTTAATGCATGCATGGGTGATTTATAACAACCATCTGACATTACAAGGGTCCAGTATTATCCCATTCATCCACTCTTAGTTTTAGTCAACATTAATGATTCCCTCTAATTCCATCATGTATTGCTGAATATGCTTCTTGTCAAAGACTAATTAAAGTATGTTATCAATCAGGCTGCCAATCCTTTTATAAAGTAATCAGTTCTAAATGGGAAACCTGCTCAAAATCCAATTTACGTTATTTACCTTATTTATTTTTATAGAAAAATTTTAAATGTTAATGTATAAATTGAACATTGATGGATAAACATCATAGCAGCCTCTTTGTTTTAAATGCAATGATTTATATTAAATTGATCATCTTTTGTTTAACTAATACAGAAAAACATTTGTATGTACAGAAGAAGCTGACAAAGTCTCCCACAGATATGTTTAGTATTTGATAACTGTAGGAATCTGTATACAATCTTGAGTATTCAAAATGTATAAATAAATACGCCAGCACAAATGAATGTTTCATTTATTAGATATTTTTTTTATCTGGTTAAAAACGCATAAAAAAATGTATTCAGTATAAATGAGTCCTAATGATGAAAGACTAATGTAGTGTACTGTCAGCTAATAGTGTTTTAACACATAGCAGTAGTTTGGCACATGGTCAAAACGCATGCAGTTTTACTGCAAATTACCACAATACTTTGATGTGGTTTTTGATCATGCAGATTAGACTGCAAATTTAACAAAGTATAGAGCTTGGAGTAAAGAAAATGTGCAATTAAATACTGCATAGGAAGACTGCATGTATAAAGGACATAATCACTAAAAAAGACACAGTCACCATTGAAAAATGTCTTTAGCACTGCCAACATCACTTTCATATTTTCGACTCTCCAATGTAATATTTTGTTAAAGGGAAAGTATTGCATAGATAGATAGATAGATAGATAGATAGATAGATAGATAGATAGATAGATAGATAGATAGATAGATAGATAGATAGATAGATAGATAGATAGATAGATAGATGATAGATAAATAGCGGTAAAAAGGCAGCACTCACAAAGGCTTAAAGTGAAAAAAGAGGGTTTATTGACCCCAAAAGTGCTCAGGCTCAGGTTGTGTGAGCCAAAACTGTGCACTTTTGGGGTCAATAAAGCACCCTCTTTTTTCACTTTAAGCCTTTGTGAGTGCTGCCTATTTACTGCTTTTTGTCTAGAGGGACAGTGGTCAGTTCCCTAAAGCTTGCACCCCCTTTCATTTAAGCCTGTGCTGCTGGATTCTATTTTTGTAGATAGATAGATAGATAGACAGATAGATAGATAGATAGATAGATAGATGATAGATAGATAGATAGATAGATAGATAGATAGATAGATAGATAGATAGATAGATAGATAGATAGATAGATAGATAGATAGATAGATAGATAGATAGATAGATGATAGATAGATAGATAGATAGATAGATAGATAGATAGATACAGTGAAGGAAATAAGTATTTGATCCCGTGCTGATTTTGTAAGTTTGCCCACTGTCAAAGACATGAACAGTCTAGAATTTTTAGGCTAGGTTAATTTTACCAGTGAGAGATAGATTATAAAAAAAAAAAAAGAAAATCACATTGTCAAAATTATATATATTTATTTGCATTGTGCACAGAGAAATAAGTATTTGATCCCCTACCAACCATTAAGAGTTCAGCCTCCTCCAGACCAGTCTGACTCTAACCTCTACAACATGGGCAAGACCAAAGAGCTTTCTAAGGATGTCAGGGACAAGATCATAGACCTGCACAAGGCTGGAATGGGCTACAAAACCATAAGTAAGACGCTGGGTGAGAAGGAGACAACTGTTGGTGCAATAGTAAGAAAATGGAAGACATACAAAATGACTGTCAATCGACATCGATCTGGGGCTCCATGCATAATCTCACCTCATGGGGTATCCTTGATCCTGAGGAAGGTGAGAGCTCAGCCGAAAACTACACGGGGGGGGGGGGGAACTTGTTAATGATCTCAACGCAGCTGGACCACAGTCACCAAGAAAACCATTGGTAACACATTACGCCGTAATGGATTAAAATCCTGCAGTGCCCGGAAGGTCCCCCTGCTCAAGAAGGCACATGTACAGGCCCGTCCGAAGTTTGCAAATGAACATCTGGATGATTCTGAGAGTGATTGGGAGAAGGTGCTGTGGTCAGATGAGACTAAAATTGAGCTCTTTGGCATTAACTCAACTCGCCGTGTTTGGAGGAAGAGAAATGCTGCCTACGACCCAAAGAACACCGTCCCCACTGTCAAGCATGGAGGTGGAAACATTACTTTTTGGGGGTGTTTCTCTGCTAAGGGCATAGGAATACTTCACCGCATCAATGGGAGAATGGATGGAGCCATGTACCATCAAATCCTGAGTGACAACCTTCTTTTCTTCCACCAGGACATTAACAATGGCTCGTGGCTGGGTCTTCCAGCACGACAATGACCCGAAACATACAGCCAAGGCAACAAAGGATTGGCTCAAAAAGAAGCACATTAAGGTCATGGAGTGGCCTAGCCAGTCTCCAGACCTTAATCCCATCGAAAACTTATGGAGGGAGCTGAAGATCCGAGTTGCCAAGCGACAGCCTCGAAATCGTAATAATTTACAGATGATCTGCAAAGAGGAGTGGGCCAAAATTCCATCTAACATGTGTGCAAACCTCATCATCAACTACAAAAAACGTCTGACTGCTGTGCTTGCCAACAAGGGTTTTGCCACCAAGTATTAAGTCTTGTTTGCCAAAGGGATCAAATACTTATATCTCTGTGCACAATGCAAATAAATATATATAATTTTGAAAATGTGATTTTCTTTTTTTTTTAATATATATAATCTATCTCTCACTGGTAAAATTAACCTAGCCTAAAAATTCTAGACTGTTCATGTCTTTGACAGTGGGCAAACATACAAAATCAGCAAGGGATCAAATACTTATTTCCTTCACTGTAGATAGATAGATAGATAGATAGATAGATAGATAGATAGATAGATAGATAGATAGATAGATAGATAGATAGATAGATAGATAGATAGATAGATAGATAGACTAAAAGTACAAAAGCATTTGGACACCATCTACTGACCTACTTAAACTTTAGGTCTCCATCTCAGTGTGTGGTACTATCATAACTTCTAGGCATCACACATGCTGTCTTGGGGTTATTTTTGACTCCGATATTTCCTTCACTACTCACATTCAGTCACTTGCACACAGGGCCTTAGGGGTGTGCGACCTGTGCGAGTGCACAGGGCGCTGCACCCTCCCAGCATGTGGAGGCCGCCAATGGGCTCTGTCTCTGCTCGGTCCTCTGCTCCTCGTTACACACGTGGAGGACACAAGACCAGAGGAGAAAGAGCCGTAGAGGAGGCTCTGCCCACAGTCCGTCCTGCAAGAAGCCTGTGAGCCTGTCAGCAAGGAGAGATGGTAAGTGTCTATGTGTGCCTATGTGTGTGTCACGGCTGTGGGGTATGTAGACCCACTAGACCGCCCTGCCATAGAGGAGTAGCAGCTGACAAAACAATATTCAATAACAGTCTCTTGGGTAAGCGTACCTGGATAGATGATTTGGCAGCTACTCGGAGTAGCAGACACGTGGCGAAGTAGACACGAGGAGTAGCAGACGCTTTGGCCCAGATGATTTGTGGCACAGATTACGCTTGGCACGGCAGATGAGACTTGGCGTGGCAGATGACACTGGACATGGCAAATCACACTGGACATGGCAGAAGACACTGGATATGGCAGATGACACTGGACATGAAAGATGGAATACACAACTCCATCGCTAGACTTCAGCTCAGGAACAAACACAGTTACAAGATACAGGATACGGGGAGCAGAATACGGGAACACTGGGAACAAGATACAACTAAAGGATCATTTGCTTAACCCCTTCCCGACCACCCCACGTAGATTAATGGGCTGTAGCACTGGTCCTTGTGCCTGCAGCCCGTTAATCTACGTGTGCTCCTAACAGAGCACACAGGCGCTACTCGCAGCCCGGCATCTCCCAGTACGGGCTGCTACTAGCAGCCTTAGTACTGAGGCAAAACTTTGGGTCGGATCACAACAATTGGATCTTCAAGTCCCTAGTGGGACTAAAAAAAAAAAAAGTTACAAAAAGTTACAAAAAAATGTACAAAAGTAAAATGTCCAAAATTTGTTATTTAAAAATCGCCCTTTTCCCCTTATAAAGACCTATATTATTAGAAAAAATTGAAAACAAATAAATAAACTATGCATAATTGGTATCGCCGCGTCCGTAACAGCCTAAACTATAAAAATATAATGTAATTTATCCCGCACGATGACCTCCATAAAAAAAATAATAAAAAAACGACACCAGAATAGCTATTTTTAGTCACTTCAGCTGCCCAAAAAATTGCATAAGTAGGGATCAAAAAGTTGCATGTACCCAAAAATTGTACCAATAAAAACTACCGTTTGTTTAGCAAAAAAAAAGCCCTCACACAGCTTTCCTGATAGGTAAATAAAAAAGTTGTGGCTCTTAGATTATGGCAACACAAAAACAAAATAATTTTTTTAAAACTGTGATTTTATCGTGGAAACACCGTAAAACATAAAAAAAACTATATATATATATATATATTGTATCACCGTAATCGCATTGACCCCCAATTAAATATGTCATTTATAGCGCACAGTGAATGGCGTAAAAAAAATGAATAAAAAACAATAGAAGTTTTGACTCCCTAATTACACTAAATTCAGCAAAAAACATATGGGATAAAAATGCTCACTGTACCCCTTGACAAATTATTTTTAGGTCTGTAGTTTCCCAAATGGGGTCACTTAGGGGAGTGTCCAATGTTTTGGTCCCTCAGGGGCTTTGCAAATGCGACATGACACCCGATAACCAATTGAGTAAACTTGAGCTCCAAAAGCCAAATAGTGCTCCTTCTGTTCTGAGCCCTGCCATGTGCCCAAACAGCCATTTATTACCACATATGGGGTATTGCCGTAATCAGGAGAAATTGTTTTACAAATCCAGGGGCACTTTTTCTTCTTTATTCCTTGTAAAAATTGATAATTTCTAAGTTTTATTGGAAAAAATCTAGATTTTCATTTTTACAGACTAATTCCACTAAATTCAGCAACAAACCTGTGGGGATAACAGTGTCTTTTTGGGGGTGTTTCCACTGTTTTGGCACTACAAGACCTCTTCAAATCTGACACGGCGCCTAAAATATATTCTAATAAAAAGGAGGCCCCAAAATCCTCTAGGTGCGCCTTTGATTCTGAGGCTGGTGCTTCAGTCCATTACCACACTAGGGCCACATGTGGGATATTTCTAAAAACTGCAGTATCTGGGCGATAAATATTGAGTTGTGTTTCTCTGGTAAAACATTTTGTGTTACAGAAAAAAATGGATTTTCCAATAAAAAAAATTTAATTCGTAAATTTCCTCTCTAGTTTGCTTTAATTCCTGTGAAACACCTAAAGGGTTAAGAAACTTTCTAAATGCTGTATTGCATACTTTTAAGGGGTGCAGTTTTTAAAATTGGGTGAATTATGGGGGTTTCTAATAGATAAGGCCGTCAAAGCCACTTCAGAACTGAACTGGTACCTTTAAAAATAGGTTTTGGAAATTATCTTGAAAATGTGAGAAATAGCTGCTAAAGTTCTAAGCCTTGTATCGACCTAGAAAAAGGATGATCAAAAAACGATGCCTACATAAAGTAGACATATGGGAAATGTTAATTAGTAACTATTGTGTGTGGTATTACTATCTGTCTTACAAGCAGATACATTTAAATTTACAAAAATGCAAATTTTTGCAAATTTTCTCTAAAGTTTGGTGATTTTCACAAATCAATAAGATCAAATTTTTCCACTATCACACAGTACAATATGTCACGAGAAAACAATCTCAGAATCGCTTGGATAGGTAAAAGCTTCCCAAGTTATTACCACTTAAAGTGACACATGTCAGATTTGTAAAAATTGGCTGTGTCCACAAGGCCAAAACAGGCTCAGTTCTGAAGGGGTTAAACTAACATGGAAAGACAACAACAACATTCAGGCAAGGAGGAAGAGGGCAGAGTTCTTTTCATAGTCCAGGGTGCAAAGGGATTGGTTAGGGAACATTTACTTTGGTGTGTGCTGGCCCTTTAAGACTGGGAGGAGCGCGCACACCCTACGGGCGGCAGTGCTGAACTGAAGCCGCGTGTGCTGGCATCTCAGGGGAGGGAGATGCCAGCAAAAAGAGTGTGTCCCACGGTCGTGGCTGCTGGGGGTAAGTTACATAGTTACATAGTTAGTATGGTTGAAAAAAGACATGTCCATCAAGTTCAACCAAGGGATGGGAAAAAGGGAAGGGATGAAACAAAAATTCTACACATTGACATAGGAGCTGATATTTTTTTGAACTAGGAAATTATCTAAGCCTATTTTTAAAGCCATCTACTGTTCCTGCTGTGACCAGCTCCTGCAGTAGGCTATTCCACAGATTCACAGTCCTCACAGTAAAGAAGGCTTGTCGCCTCTGCAGATTGAACCTTTTTTTTCTCCAGATGGAGGAAGTGCCCCCTGTTTTTTGAAGGGGTTTTACATGGAACAGGATTTCACCATATTTTTTGTATGTGCCATTCATATATTTATACAAATAAACATTTCCCCCTAGACATCTCTTTTCAAGGCTGAAGAGGTTTAATTCTTTTAGTCTGTCCTCATAACTTAGAGTCTCCATGCCCCTTATTAGTTTAGTTGCTCTTCATTGTATTTTTTCCAACTCCACGGCATCCTTTCTATAAACTGGAGCCCAGAACTGAACAGCATATTCTAGATGAGGCCACAATAATGCTTTGTACAGTGGTAATATTACATCCCAATCCCGCGAGTCCATGCCTCTTTTAAAACACGACAATGTCTTGCTGGCCTTAGAAGCAGCTGACTGACATTGCATGCTGTTATTTCGTTTAGGGTATGTTCACACGGCCAAATTTCAGACGTATACGAGGCGTATTATGCCTCGTTTTACGTCTGAAAATATGGCTACAATACGTCGGCAAACATCTGCCCATTCATTTGAATGGGTTTGCCGACGTACTGTGCAGACGACCTGTTATTTACGAGTCGTCGTTTGACAGCTGTCAAACGACGACCCATAAATTTACTGCCTCGGCAAAGAAGTGCAGGGCACTTCTTTGCCACGTAATTTGAGCCGTTCTTCATTGAAATCAATGAAGCACGGCTCAAGGTTTACGAGCGTCTCAGACGCCTCGTAAATTACGAGGAGGAGCTTTTACGTGTGAAACGAGGCATCTGTTAACAGTCTGTCTTTTCACACGTAACTGCCTCTCAGCGTGTGAACATACCCTAATAGTCTACAAGTACACCCAGGTGCGAAATTAATGAGGCTGGGACTTTTATTCCAATGGAGGGGGCTCAAGAGCATTTATATGCCAGATATGGATATGCTTCTGTCACGGCGCTGGGTGTGGACCCACTGGGCCATACCGCGTAGCGGGGTAGCAGCTGGCCAACAAGGTACAAAGCAATGTCTATAGTTCTGAACGGGTACCTGAGGCAATATAGAGAGTGGCAAGGGCGCGACTTGACTTTCACAGCAGGTGACGCCGCGGATGCAGCAGGAAGACACGACTTGACTTTCACAGCAGGTAACGATAGCACGGGATACAGGGTACAGGCAGTAGGAACGGGTAACACTGGGAACTGGAAAACACTGGGAGACCTTTAGCAAGACAAACTAGGGTATACAACAACGCTCAGGCAAGGAACCAGTGGGCTGGGTTCATTATTATAGTCCAGCAGCCATTTGTGATGATAATTGATGTAAGGCAGCTGGACGCGTACTGGCCCTTTAAGGCCATGCGCGCGCCCTGCGGGACACAGTCCGAGGACCCGGAAGAGAGTGCCGGCGTCTCCCTGGAGGGAGCGAACACAGAGAAGAGGAAAGTCCATGGCCGGGATCGTCAAGGGGTAAGTCAGAACGACGACCCCCGGCCATAGACGTAACAGTATCCCCCCTCTTATGCCCCCTCTTCTTGGGACCAGAGCGGGAAAGATACTTCTTCACGAGGACAGGGACATCTATGTTCTCGTCTGGCTCCCAAGACCTCTCCTCTGGACCAAATCCTCTCCAATCCACCAAGTAAAACGTCCTGCCTCCTACTTTCTTGGTGGCCAAGATCTCCCTCACCTCGAAAGTTCCGGATGAACTGCCAGGAGCCACTGCGGAACTACAAGTCCTGGAGTAGCGGTTCAGAACCACGGGTTTTAGCAAGGAGACGTGAAAGGAGTTAGGGATCTTGAGGGTAGGAGGCAGTCGAAGCTTGTACGACACAGGATTGATCTGCAGCAGAATCTCGAAGGGTCCAAGGAACCTGGGGGCAATTTTGCAAGACGGCTCCCTCAGCCGGATATTCCTGGAAGACAGCCAGACCTTAGTACCTGGAAGAAACTGGGGAGGTTCTCGTCTTCTAGTGTCTGCCTTTCTCTTCATGCGGTCCACCGCCAGCAGAATAGAAGATCGTGTCTGCTGCAATATCTGCAGAAAGTTCCTGAAGGTAGAGTCAGCTGCAGGCACCTGAGACATAGTAGAGCCGGGCAGGGGTATTCGAGGATGTTGGCCGTATACTATGAAGAATGGACTGGAGGTGATGGACTCACTGGTATGGTTATTATAAGAAAACTCCGCCCAGGGGAGCAGCTGCTCCCAAGTCATCATGCCTTCTGGAGACAAAGTGCCGCAGGTAGTTCTCCATAATTTGGTTAATTCTCTCAACTTGTCCATTGGTGGCAAGCTGAGGAAAAGTTCAACTTTACACCGAGTAGGCCGCAGAGTGCTCTCCAGAACTTAGAGGTGAACTTGACCCCTCGAGACAATATGCAGAGGTAATCCATCCAGACGGAAGATGTGTTGCATAAAGAGATCAGCCAGTCGAGCAGCAGAAGGCAGACCAGTCAGGGGAACAAAATGAGCCGATTTAGAAAAACGATACACCACCACCCAGATCACACTGCATCCCGCAGAGAGAGGCAGATCTGTAACAAAATCCATAGCAATATGCCGCCAGGGGGCATCGGGCACAGGCAGTGGTTGGAGCAGACTGGCTGGTCTGGAGTGGGCAACTTTGTTGGCTGCACACACCGTACAGGAGGAGACAAAGTCCATGACATCTTTGGGCAGTGTGGGCCACCAGAACTGATGGGCAATTAGGTCTCGGGTCTTACAGGCACCTGCATGTCCTGCCAGCTTGGAACTGTGACCCCAGCGAAGGACTCTTCCTCTGTCTGCCAGCCGTACAAAAGTTTTGACGAGGGTTCAGCCATTGAGCCGTCTGTAGGTAGATCAAGTACTTGTGGTCCGTGAAGATCAGGATAGGATGGGCTGTGCCCTCCAGTAGGTGTCTCCACTCCTGCAGAGCCAGCTTGATGGCCAGTAACTCCCGATCTCCAATCGAGTAGTTGCGCTCTGCAGAAGAAAACAGCTTGGAGTAGTAGCCACATACCACAGTCTTGCCTTTCAAACCCCTCTGGAACAATAGTCCACCTCCAATGAAAACTGTAAGGATACATCAGGGTGGTGAAGTATAGAAGCTGACGTGAAGGCCTTTTTTAAGGTTTCAAATGTGATTTCCGCCTCTGGTGTCCATACCTTGGAATTAATACCCTTCTTAGTGAGGGTGGAGATGGGGGCTGTCAGAGAAGAGAAGTTGGGAATGAACAGTCTGTAGAAGTTGGCGAATCCCAGGAAGAGTTGTATGGCCCTTAAGCCTTGGGGACGTGGCCACTCCAGGACAGCCTTGACCTTTTCAGGGTCCATCTTGAGACCTTGGTCAGAGATAATGAAGCCCAGGAAGGTTAGAGACTTCTCTTGGAATACGCACTTCTCCAACTTGGCGTTAAGATGATTCTCTCTTAATCTAAGCAACACCTGGCAGACATGGCCCTGATGAGTCACAAGATCTGGGGAAAAAATCAAGATATCATCGAGATACACCACAACACAGACATAGGGGTGGTCACGAAAAATGTAATTCACAAATTCTTAAAAAAATAGCGGGAGCGTTACACAGGCCGAAGGGCATGACCAAATATTCGTAGTGTCCATCACGTGTGTTAAATGCAGTCTTCCACTCGTCTCCCTGACGGATCCGGATTAGATTGTAAGCCCCCCGCAGGTCAAGCTTGGAAATTTTTTTCGCCCCCCGTATACGATCAAAGAGCTCAGAAATCAATGGCAAGGGGCACCTGTTCTTCACCATGATCTGATTGAGACCCCGGTAGTCAATGCAGGGTCGAAGGGATCCATCCTTCTTTTTGACAAAGAAAAACATGGCTCCGGCCGGGGATGAGGACTTTCGTATGAAGCCCCTCTCCAGATTCTCCTTAACGTAGGCCGACATAGACTGGGTCTCTGGCAAGTAGAGAGGGTATACTCTGCCGCGAGGAGGGGATGAATCAGGAACCAAGTCGATAGGACAGTCGTATTCTCGATGTGGTGGCAATATCTCGGCCTCCCTTTTGTCGAAGACTTCAGCGAACTGAGAGTAACAAGGAGGAAACCCAGTCAATGACTGAGGCGAAGAAGGCTGGGATGGATGAACATGACCCAGACAGCGGTCTAGACACTTGGGACCCCACTGAAGAACATCTCCGGAGTTCCAATCCAGGACTGGGGCGTGAAGACGGAGCCAAGGCAAACCCAGCAGCACGAGGTTGACGGCCTTGGGCAGGACATACAGGGAGATAAGCACAAAATGAAGAGCTCGCACTTGGAGTCTCAATGGCTTGGTCACAGACAATACTGAATCAGGCAAAGGCAGTCCATCTACCGAGGCCACGATTAACGGTCTCTCCAGCAAAACAGTAGGCAATTGAAGAAGATCCACGAGGTCTTGACAGATGATATTGGCTGCGAGCCAAAGTCCAGGTAGGCAGAGACTGGATGAGGTCTCTCGCCAACAACGATGGTCACAGGAATAAACAGCTTGGACGAGAATTCTCTTTCAAGTGCAGTAGCGCCAAGGGTTGTCTCTCCAACCAATCCCAGGCGTTTGGATTTCTTAAGCCTCTGGGGACACAGACGCACGACATGGCCAGCAAGGCCGTAGTACAAACAGAGTCCAGAGGTGCGCCTGCGCTGTTTTTCTTGATCTGACAGTTTAAGCCGATCCACCTGCAAGGGAACCTCGGGCGCAGCAGAAGAACAAGGCAGAGGGGTTGCTGGAAGTTGGACGCCAGTCTAGAAAGCCGTTTTTCTTGAAGAATCTCTCGTGATCTCTCTCTGAGCCTTATGTCCACATGGGTAGCCAGTAGAATCAGATCATCCAGGGCAGCTGGGAGATCTCGAGCAGCCAGTTCGTCTTTGATCTCAGGCGATAGGCCATGCCAGAAGGATGCTACAAAGGCCTCATTGTTCCAGGACAATTCTCCTGCCAGAGTCCGGAACTGGATGGTGTATTCGCCCACGGAGACGTCCTCCTGACGCAGGTTAAGGATAGCAATGGCTGCCGACGAGACTCGTCCAGGCTTCTCAAATACGGAACGGAACAACCGCACAAACCTCTGAAAGTCTCTGGTCTCGGGTCCCTGTCGTTCCCAGATTGGATTTGCCCACGCCAGGGCCTTGCTGGTGAGTAGGGATATAACAAAGGCGATCCTGGCTCCGTCCGAAGGAAATGCTCGGGCATGCAGAGTGAAGTGGATTTGGCATTGGTTCAAGAACCCCCTGCACGAACTTGCGTCTCCATGAAACCGAGGTGGCAATGGCAGCGAGAACCGAGCGTCCGAACTGGGGCTGCCAGTAGGTGTAGCAGGAGAGTCGATCAGAGGAGCTTGAATTGGAGTGGTGATGGAAGTAACTAGCGCACCAAGATGCTGTGCCATGGAGTCTACTGCCACAATGAGTATATCCTGTCTTGCTTGCAGATCCTGCAGGTCCGCCTGCATGGCTTGGGAGGATGACAGGCTCTTGACTTGACCAGCGGGGTCCATGGCCTGAGCATACTGTCACGGCACGGGGTGTGAACCCACTGGGCCGTACCGCATAGCGGGGTAGCAGCTGGCCAACAAGGTACAAAACAATGTCTATAGTTCTGAACGGATACCTGAGGAAATGTAGACAGTGGCATGGGCACGACTTGACTTTCACAGCAGGTGACGCCGCGGATGCAGCGGGAAGACACGACTTGACGTTCACAGCAGGTGACGATAGCACGGGATACAGGGTACAGGCAGTATGAACAGACCTTTAGCAAGACAATATAGGGTATACAACAACACTCAGGCAAGGAACCAGTGGGCAGGGCCCCTTACTATAGTCCTGCAGCCATTTGGTCTGATAATTGATGTAAGGCAGCTGGACGCGTACTTGTACTTTAAGGCTGTGCACGCGCGGGCGCGCGCACCCTGCGGGACACAGTCCGAGGACCCGGAAGAGAGTGCCGGCATTTCCCTGGAGGGAGCGAATGCCGAGATGAGGAACGTCCATAGCCGGGATCGTCAAGGGGTAAGTCAGAACAACGACCCCCGGCCATAGACGTAACAGCTTCCATAGTTTCTTTATGCAAGTAATATTCATATGCTATGACGTGATGTTTTAATGTGATTGGTTATGCTAATTTTATTACTGGGATAGAACGAAATCATATATGAATGCTATTCTTTAGCGATAATGCCACGTGTGATACTGATTGACTTCCGTGTCTATGTATTCTCTCCATTGCATCATTAACATGATTTGGACTTCAAGGCTGGATTCTTAGAGTGCCTTTAGCTCTCCCAAAACCCAGCCTACTCTGACGTGTCGTTGGTGCCGAAACCTGGGACCTACAATGGGCCAGTTTTACCGGAGGCTCGCTGCTAGTCGAAGGATCGGTGAAACTACAAAACCCACAGTAAGTAAGAACCTTTCATTCTTACAAACCATTTCACCCATCACTCGTGCCTGTGGCATTAGCCGGTGGACTGTCCCAAGCTGGGTCCCATAGACTCCAGCCTTCGGATCAGTATGAATGTATTAAATTGTGGAGACAATTTGTCTTTTGTAGACCTTGACTGGGTGTCTGTAATTGTCTTGTTTGGAGGTTGTTTCTTTATGTTTGTACTGTGTTTGATTATAAAGATTACTATAAAAAGTACTGGCTAGAAAGTGACATTAATTCCAGGTTCTAGGTAAACTAGTAGTACAGTAGAACTCCAAATGGGTAGTTCTTCAAGTAAACACGTCCAGGGGATGGTGGTCATCTAGCGGTTGATATAGTAGAGATACCCTACCGCCTTGTTGTTTTAGAGAGGCTGAAAAGACTAAAATAAGTACTGACTAGAACATAAACCCAAGTTTTGGGAACTGGTCTTAAGCAGAACACCAAATGGGTAGTTTTACAAGTAGACACGTCCAAGGGATATAGTTGCCAGCAAGAAGACAGAAGGAGGCGGTAGAAAGTTGTAACAAAAAGCTAAAATGAGCAGGAACGTTAAAGGGAGGTTGTTTATATAGTTCAAGATGGAAAACTTTGAAAATGGGGGCCACGCACATGGCGTCCTTACGCAAAAGCATGGAGGCAAACAGAAACCTGTAGCTTATCTATCCTTGAGACCGGACGCAGTGATACGAGGTGCACCTTTCTGTGTACGAGCCATAGCAGCGGCCTCTGAGTTTGTCCAGAAAACAATGGATTTTGTACTGGACCACCCCCTAGTACTCATGGTCCCTCATAGCGTCAATGCTCAACCTTTACTATACAGAGTTGTGCGGTTTTGAACCCTGCTACATTACTTCCGCAGGGTCCAAAGGAGGAGAGTAGTGATGAGAATAATCAGTTACATCTTAATGAGACACCTCACAATTGTGTCCACTTGATGAACTCAGAGGAAGGTGGACTAGAAAATGTGTATGAGACACCAATAAGTAACCCAGATTTTTGAGCTTTTTCTATATGGTTCCAGTTTTCACCATGAAGGCACCTACAAGACAGGATACGCGGTAGTCACGATGCACGATGTAATCATCCAAAGTCCACCCCCACCTTCTTGTTCTGCCCAAGAAGCGGTGCTGGAGGCACTTGCTGAGGAATGTGACCTGGCGAAAGATAAGTCGGCCAACATTTACACTGAATTTAGGTATGCTTTTGGCATTATGATTATTGGCACAAGTGCCGTAGTAGGAACCTTGTTGGCTCATCGGGTAAGCCAATTAAGAACGCAAGAGCAGTAGTCAAAGAAATACAGGCCCTGCTAGAACCCAGCCAAGTAGCCGTAATAAAGGTGCAAGCTCACACCAAGGAGACTAAGCCTGAAGCAGTAGGCAATAAAAAGGCTGATGAGGCTTCCAAAGTGGCTGCAATGCTGCCCCTGGACAGTAAAGGATGGGTTAGCACGTTCCCCCACCTGCTGTTGACGGGAGTGGACCTTCAGGTGTTGAAGGGACTCCAGGCACAAGTAGATAAGGTGAAGTAGTGTAATGTCCGTGGCTGAGGGCTGTCAGCTCCGTTCCCCCCCCTGACAGCCGCAGCCACGAGTCGGCAAGCACTGGCCCCAGCCTCCTCCTCAGGAGACGCCAGCGCTCGCGTTCACTCACCTCAGCCGGATCCTGTAGGTTGCGCTCGCACGCTCGTGCCCGCTCTTAAAGGGGCAGCGCGCGTACCGGACCTTGTTGATGAACTTGTTGTGTTCCCTAGTTTGTCTATGTGATGGCCTTCTAGTGTGCTACCTGTTCCTGTACCTGTACCTGTTCCAATTCCTGTTCCTGTACCTTTTCCAGTTCCTGTTCCTGTTCCTGTTTCTAGCATTCCATACCATCCTGGTCAAGCACTGTGCTGTGCCAAAGTTGTGTCGTGCTGTAACCACGTCTGACCTGCCTCACCTCGCCTGACGTCTACCTGCTGCTTAGTCCAAGCCGAGCCTGCCCTGCTGCTATCTGAGCTGCCACAGGTACCTATACAAACTATAGACATTGACCTGCGCCCTGTTGGCCAGCTGCCTTACCGCCAAGACGGTACGGCCCAGTGGGTCCACAGACCCTTTGTGACAGTACGCTCAGGCCATGGACCCCGCTGGTCGATTCAAGACTATGATGACGTCTCAAGAGATGCGAGCGGATATGCTAGACCTCCGGTCTCGACAGGACCAACTCCTCCAGGCGTTGAACATTCTTGCATGTCGGCAGGAGGCACAAGCTGCTGTTCCTCCTACTACACCTCCTGGCAATGTTGATCCTCAGACTACACCACTTGGAAGCATTGACCCCCGAGTTTCTTTGCCACTTCCTGACCGCTATGATGGAGAAGCAAGTACCTGTCGTGGATTTCTTAATCAATGCCAGATCCACTTCTGCCTGTATACTAGGACATTTTCGTCTGATGGCGCCAGGGTCGCTTTCATCATTTCTCTCCTCACCGGCAAGGCTCTTGCATAGGCGAACCCTATCTGGGAGATGAGACAAGGACCAGAGACCCGTGATTTCCAAGCCTTCCTCCGGACTCATCTGCAGCGGCCTCTTTGATTAACCTGCGCCAAGGAGACACCTCTGTGAGTGAGTACGCCATCCTCTCCACACCCTGGCGGGAGGGCTGTTATGGAACAATGAGGTTCTGGCGGCTGCATTCTGGCATGGACTATCTTCTAGAATTAAGGACGAACTTGCCGCCGGGATCTGCCGTCTACCCTGGATGACCTCATCCTTCTGTCTGCCCAGTTATTTATATGGATCCAAGAACACCTCCAAGAGGTACGACAGGAGGGAGCCCTTCCTAGTCTGGCTCCTACTTTGCAGCAACCCCTGCTGTCCTCAGATCTCGATCCTCCTAAGGAGTCGGTAATAACGGACCATTATAAGTTATCTACCCAAGAGAGACAACGCAGACGCACATCTGGACTCTGTCTTTATTGCGGTCTCTATGGCCATCTTGTGCGCCTGTGTACCCAAAGATCCCAAGACCTACAGTTTCTAGGAGTGACCACCTTGGGTAAATATGGACTTCCGTCTACATTGTCCATACCTGTGACCATAGTGTCCGGCGAGAAAATGCAATTGCCCACCACCCCGTTGACTGTTGCCTCAGTGAATGGACTACCTCTGCCAGATCCTGTTATAGCTGTGACCAAGCCGCTGAGGCTCCAAGTGGGAGCCCTTCACTCCGAACTTCTGTCTTTCTATGTCCTGTCCAAAGCTGTTAACCCTGTGTTGCTGGACCTGCCTTGGCTCCGACTGCATGCCCCAGTCCCGGACTGGAATTCTGGAGAGTGGGAATTCTGGAATTCTCCAGTGGGGCCCTGAGTGTCAAGGTCGTTGCCTGGTGCAGATTCGTTCGGCTCAGCCTTCGCTGCCTCGGTCATTGGCAGGATTGCCGAGTTATTATGCTGGATTTTCAGACATCTTCAGCAAGGGGGAGGCGGAGACATTGCCTCCACATCGGGCGTATGACTGCCCTATTGAACTGATTCCTGGTGCATCCCTTCCCCGTGGTAGGGTATACCCTTTCTCCTTTCCAGAGACTATGTCCATGTCCGCCTATGTGAAGGAGAACTTGGAGAGGGACTTCATAAGGAAGTCTTCCTCCCCGGCAGGAGCCGGGTTCTTCTTTGTCAAAAACGAAGATGGCTCTCTTCGTCCTTGTATTGACTACAGAGGTCTCAACCAGATCACGGTAAAGAATAAATATCCGTTGCCACTGATCTCTGAACTGTTTGATCGTATACGTGGTGCGAGGATTTTTTCTAAACTAGACCTGCGTGGGGCTTACAACCTAGTCCAGATTCGCCAGGGTGATGAATGAAAGACTGCATTTAACACCCGTGATGGACACAATGAATATCTAGTAATGCCCTTCGGCCTGTGTAATGTTCCCGCGGTCTTCCAGGAGTTAATGAATGACCTTTTTAGTGACCTCCTCTATGTTTGTGTAGTAGTCTACCTCGATGACATCTTGATTTTTTCTCCAGATCCTATAGCGCACCATAGACATGTCTGTCAAGTTCTGCTACGATTAAGGGAGAATCGTCTGTACGCCAAGCTGGAGAAGTGCGTCTTTGACAGAGATGCTCTACACTTCCTGGGCTACATCGTCTCGAATCAAGGTCTCGATTTGGATCTTGAGAAGGTAAAGTCTGTTCTGGAATGGCCACATCCTCAGGGCTTGAGGGCCATACAGTGCTTTCTGGGATTCGCTAATTTTTACAGGCAGTTTATTCCAAACTTCTCCTCACTGACTTCTCCCATATCAACGCCAAGGTGTGGACTCCTGAGGCGGAGTCCACATTCAATAGCCTGAAGAGTGCCTTCACGTCAGCCTCTATTCTCCATCATCCGGATGTCTCTCTGCAGTTCTCGTTGGAGGTGTCTCTGTCGGTGCTGTTGCACTCTTGTTCCAGAGAGGTCCCAAGGGCAAGTCAAGGGTATGTGGATATTTCTCTAAGCTCTTCTCTTCCGCAGAACGCAACTACTCGATTGGGGATCAGGTGTTACTGGCCATCAAATTGGCCCTGGAAGAATGGAGACATCTGTTAGAGGGCGCAGCTCTTCCGATCCTGATTTTTACAGGCCACAAGAATCTGACCTACCTCCAGATGGCCCAGCGACTGAACCCTCATCAGGCCAGGTGGTCACTGTTCTTTACAAGGTTCCAGTTTGAGCTCCATTATTGCCCGGCCAACAAGAATGTGAGGGACGATTCCTTGACCAAGTCTTTCGAGACAGAAGACACCTTGGAGACTCCATAGAATATTATTGATCCGTCTTGCATTATCTCTGTCCATCCCCTGCAAGTTGGGGACATTCCTCCAGGGAGGACTTTTGTGCGCCTGGCTGATCGTGGAAGAATCCTCAGCTGGGGTCACTCCTCTAGACTGGCAGGTCACGCAGGGGTCCATAAGACCAGGGATCTGATTGCTCGTCACTTCTGGTGGCTCACGTTGCCAAAGGACATTATGGACTTAGTTTCTGCCTGTTCTGTATGTGCAGCCCACAAGGCCGCTCACTCCAGACCTGCTGGCCTGCTCCAGCCATTGCCTGTGGATGATGGTGTATTGATTTTCGAAGATGGTCCACTTCGTTCCTCTGACCGGTCTTCCTTCTGCTCCTCAGTTGGCCAAGCTGTTCATCCAACACATCTTTCGCCTGCACGGCTTGCCGCAGCATATTGTGTCTGATCCCGTTCAGTTTAGCTCGAAGTTCTGGAGAGCCCTCTGCGGACTCCTCGGTGTGAAGTTGGACTATTCATCAGCCTACCATCCTTAGTCCAATGCGCAGGTCGAGAGGATTAATCAGATCTTGGAGAACTACCTACTCCACTTAATTTCCAAACACCATGATGACCGGTGACAGTTGCTCCCATGGGCAGAATTCTCCTACAATAATCACACCAGCGAGTCTAAAAGGAATACACTGTTCTTCATTGTTTAAGGCCAGCACCCACAAATGCCTGTCCCGGTGCCCGATACTTCCGAGGTACCAGCGGCTGACTCCACGTTTAGAGACTTTCTGCAGATCTGGCAGCAGACTCGATCCTCCATCCTAATGGCAGTCGACCGCATGAAACGGAAGGCTGACACAAGGAGAAAAGAACCTCGTCAATTTCCTCCTGGCACGAGGGTCTGGCTGTCTTCCATGAATATCCAAATAAAGGTGCCATCATGCAAGTTTGCTCCCAGGTTCCTCGGACCCTTTGAGTAGAGATGAGCGAACTTATCAAAAGTTCGGTTCGGCTAGTTCGCCGAATTTCACAAAAAAGTTCGGTTCGGACCGAACTAGTTCGGACCGAACCTGTCACTTACGTGCGCCGAGCATGCTACTGTCCAGGGTGCTGATAGAGTTAATGGGCTGCACTAACTCTTTCAGCAACCTTGACAGTACATGCTCGGCGCGCGGAAAATACAATTTAAATGTAATAAAAAAATAAAAATTATACGTTCGTACTTACTTTCCTCCTGTCCGGCCTCCAGCGATGACGTTTCATCCCTTTCGCCGCTGCAGCCAATCACAGGCTGTAGTGGCGGTCACGCACGTCAGGATGACGCTTCATCCCACGTGACCGCCTCTGCAGCCAATCACAGGCTGCAGCGGCGACATGGATGAAACGTCATCGCTGGAGGCCGGACAGGAGGAAAGTAAGTATGAACGTATTATTATTTTTTTTGGCATGTATGTATGTTGGCATGTATGTATGTATATATGTGCATGTATGTTTGCATGTATGTTGGCATGTGTATATTTGCATGTATGTATGTTTGAATGTGTGTATGTTTGCATGTATGTATTTTTGCATGTATGTTGTCATGTATGTATGTATGTATATATGTGCATGTGTGTATGTATATTTGTATGTATGTATGTATGTTTGCATGAATGTATGCATGTATGTTTGCATGTATGTGTGTTTGCATGAATGTATGTTTGCATGTATGTATGTATGTATGTATGTATGCATGTTTGTATGTATATTTGCATGTGTGTATATATATGTATGTATGTTTGCATTTATGTATGTATGTATGTTGGCATGTATGTATGTTGTCATGTATGTATGTATGTTGTCATGTATGTATATATGTGCATGTATTTTGGCATGTATGTATATATGTGCATGTGTGTATGTATATTTGCATGTATATATTTGCATGTATGTATGTTGTCATGTATGTATGTATATATGTGCATGTATGTTTGCATGTGCATGTTTGTATGTATATTTGCATGTATATATGTTTGCATGTGTGTATGTTTGCATGTGTGTATGTATGTTTGCATGTATGTATGTATGTTTGCATGTATGTATGTTGTCATGTATGTTTGTATGTATGTTGTCATGTATGTATGTATATATGTGCATGTATGTATGTTTGCATGTTTTTATTTTTGCATGTATGTTTATATATATGCGCATGCTTGTATATATGTATGTATGTATCTTTGCATGTTTGTTTGTATGTATGTTTTCATGTGTGTGTGTATGCATGTATGTATGTATGATAGTTTGCATGTATATATGTGTGTATGTTTGCATGTATGTATATTTGCATGTATATATGTGCATGCTTGCATGTATGTTTGTTTGTATGTATGTTTGCATGTATGTTTGTTTGTATATATGTCTGTATGGCCATGTATGATACTGTCTGCTGGCGCCCTGTATCTAAGTCAACTTCACGGCAGGCTTCTATACATGGTATAACAGTCAGTATCACACATTAAACTGAATCTAAGCCTATGACATGTTTTATTTCATTATTTATTTATTTTTTACAGTTTTGGTGTTTGGACTACGTCGGTTTCGAGGACTACTTAGATGACGTTTTTTTTTTCTACAATAAAATGGTTAATGAGGGTTGTGTTGGGGGTGCTTTACTTCAATAAAATATTTTATCTATATCTTTGTCTTTTTCTTTTCAAATTTTATTACTACCACTTTAGTAATGGCCGCTGTCTGAGTGACAACATCCATTACTAAGGCGAGGCTTAGTGTTAGCCGGTGCAGAGGCTAACACTAACCACCATTATTACCCCGGTACCCACCACCACCAGGGGTGCCGGGAAGAGCCAGGTACGATCCAGTACCCGACCATCTGTTGGGTCCCCCCCATTTTTATAACCAGCCCCATACAACACAGCAGCAGCCTAGCATTACAAGGGTGGGAAGGTCCACTGATTTTGGCCCTTCCCAGCCTCATAATACCAGCCTACGGCCACCCCAGTACCCGACCATCACAACAGATGGTGGGGTACTGGATCGTACCAAGCTCTTCCCGGCACCCCTGGTGGTGGTGGGTACCGGGGTAATAATGGGTGGTTAGTGCTAGCCTCTGCACCGGCTAACACTAAGTACCGCCTTAATAATGGATGCTGTCAATCAGCCAACTGCCATTATCTAGGCACTAATAAAGTTTAAAAAAAAACACAAAGACAATTCTTTTTTATTGAAATAAGAAATGCCCAACAAAACCCTCGTTAACCATTTTATTAAAATGTGAAAAAACGTAGATCTACGCAGTAGTCCAACGAATCGAAGATGTAGTCCAATCGGTACATCAAAATCTGCAACAACATAAAAAAAAACAGTTATCAATGTGAACAATACCAATACTTCTACTCACCTACACACATATATACACGCACACACAAACAAACAACCATACACAAACACACACATATATACACAAACACAACAAGATATACACACACACATAAACAGACAAACACACACACATATACACAAACTCACACATATACAAACAAAAACACACATATCCAAACACACACACACACAGTTATACACACACATACACGAACACACATACACAAACACATATACAAACAAAAACACACATACCCAAACACACACATATACACAAACACATATACACAAACACACCCATATATACACACAAACACACACACATAAACACACCCCCATATACACACATATACACAAACACACACATATACAAAAACACACACAAACATCTACAGACAAACATATACACAAATACACCCATATATACACAAACACATATACACAAACACACCCATATATACACACACACACACACACACACACATATACACAAACACACATAGACACATACCCAAACACACATATATACACAAACACGGTTTCTTTTAAATGCTGCTGGGGAACCCGCTCGATCCACTATATAAGGCTGCGCTACAGTGCAGCATTTAAAAGAAACAGGATCCTGACCTGTCCATAGAGTTTAAGGCAGCACAGAGTATTTCAGGAGATGAGCGTGCAGATTCAGTGCTGCTGTGAACTCTGCTCTTACCATTACGTAGCTCTCAGTCTGTTACCTCTCCTCCACTCCTGTCCTCCAGAACACCTTCACATGATTGGCAAGTCACCACGTAATGGTAAGAGCAGAGTTCACAGCAGCACAGAGTATTTCAGGAGATGAGCGTGCGGATCTTGTGCGGGGTGGTGACTTGCCAATCATGTGAAGGTGTTATTGAGGACAGGAGTGGAGGAGAGGTAACAGACTGAGCTACGTAATGGTAAGAGCAGAGTTTACAGCAGCACAGAATCTGCACTCTCCTCTCCTAAAATATTCTGTGCTGCTGTGAACTCTGCTCTTACTATTACGTAGCTCTCAGTCTGTTACCTCTCCTCCACTCCTGTCCTCAAGAACACCTTCACATGATTGGCAAGTCACCACCCCGCACAAGATCCGCACGCTCATCTCCTGAAATACTCTGTGCTGCTGTGAACTCTGCTCTTACCATTACGTGGTGACTTGCCAATCATGTGAAGGTGTTATTGAGGACAGGAGTGGAGGAGAGGTAACAGACTGAGAGCTACATAATGGTAAGAGCAGAGTTCACAGCAGCACTGAATCTGCACGCTCCTCTCCTGAAATACTCTGTGCTGCTGTGAACTCTGTTCTTACCATTACGTAGCTCAGTCAGTTACATCTCCTCCACTCCTGTCCTCTATAACACGTTCACATGATTGGCAAGTCACCACCACGCACAAGATCCGCACGCTCATCTCCTGAAATACTCTGTGCTGCTGTGAACTCTGCTCTTACCATTACGTGGTGACTTGCCAATCATGTGAAGGTGTTCTTGAGGACAGGAGTGGAGGAGAGGTAACAGACTGAGAGCTACGTAATGGTAAGAGCAGAGTTCACAGCAGCACTGAATCTGCACGCTCATCTCCTGAAATACTCTGTGCTGCCTTAAACTCTGTGGACAGGTCAGGATCCTGTTTCTTTTAAATGCTGCACTGTAGCGTAGCCTTATATAGTGGATCGAGCGTGTTCCCTAGCAGCATTTAAAAGAAACAGGATCCTGACCTGTCCACAGAGTTTAAGGCAGCACAGAGTATTTCAGGAGATGAGCACGGGCAGCCGTTCGTTTTTCCGAGCCGTGCTCCAATAACGGGCTCATAGACTTCTGTTACCCACACGTACCTTTCCGTTTTCTCACGGGAAGGTGCCCGTGCCGTTAAAAAAATAGAACGTTCTATTTTTCTATTTTACGCGCCGTGCTGCTATAATTATAATGACAGCACGGTTCGCAAAAGCGGCCGGCTGCCCGTGGCCGGCCGTGCTCGTAATTATGAGCACGGCCCGTAAAATAAAAAAATAGAACATGTTCTATCTTTTTAACGGCACGGGCACCTTCCCGTGAGAAAACGGGAAGGTACCCGTGGCTAACAGAAGTCTATGGGCCCGCTATTTCGGGTCGTAATTACGACCCGTGATAACGGGTGTTATTACGGTCGACTCGTGTGCATGAGGCCCCGTAATGACGGGTGGCTACATGTGTGCACCCGTCATTACGGCAGCGTTGCTAGGCGACGTCAGTAAGGGTATGTGCACACACACTAATTACGTGCTAGGAGTCCCTGCCTCTCCGTGGAACTACTGTCCAGTACTGAAAACATGATTACAGTACGGGACAGTTGTCCTGCAGAGAGGCAGGGACTCCTAGCATCGTACATAACTATGATGCTAGGAGCCCGGCTCCCTGCACTGTGTTCGGTCCGATACTTGCGGCCGAAATACGTCCGTCAATTACGGACGTAATTCGTGTGTGTGCACATACCCTAAATAGTCACTGTCCAGGGTGCTGAAAGAGTTAACTGATCGGCAGTAACTGTTTCAGTACCCTGGACAGTGACTACCGATCACAGTACCTGTAAAAAAAAAGACGTTCATACTTACCGGGAACTCCCTGCTTCCTCCAGTCCGGTCTCCTGGCCGTTGCCTTGGTGACGCGTCCCTCTCGACATCCGGCCCGACATTCCTTGATGACGATGCAGCCCATGTGAGCGCTGCAGCCAATCACAGGCTGCCGCGGCCTCTGCAGCCAATCACAGGCTGCAGAGGCCTCTGCAGCCAATCACAGGCTGCCGCGTCAGAAAAGGTCGGACTGGAGGAAGAAGAGGGACTCGTCACCAAGACAACGACCGGGTACGTATGAAATGCTTTTTATTTTATTTTTAATCAGCAGCCTCTTTTCTCTATCAGTGATTGATAGAGATAAGTGGCTGCCGATTTGTATAATGTTTTTGACCGGGTTCGGTCAAAACGGGTTCGGCCGAACCCGGTGAAGTTCGGATTCGCTGCGAACCGAACTTTTCCGGAAGTTCGGACCGAAACCGGGTTCGGTTGTCCCGGTTCGCTCATCTCTACCTTTGAGATCCTAAAGCAGATCAACCCTGTCGCCTGTACACTTCGGCTGCCTCCTACCCTCAAGATCCCCAACTCCTTCCATGTATCCCTTCTGAAGCCGGTGGTCCTGAACCGCTATACCGAGACTCCTAGCCCTGTGGTTGCCTACAGCGGCCCCAGACACCTTTGAGGTTCAAGAGATCCTGGACACCAAAAAAGTGAGAGGAAAGACCTTTTATTTGGTGGATTGGAGGGGGTTTGATCCTGAAGAAAGGTCTTGGGAGCCGGAGGAGAACCTCAATGCTCCTGCTCTTCTGAAGAAGTTTTGCTCTGGTCCCAAGAAGAGGGGGCGTAAGAGGGGGGATACGGCAATGTTCGTGGCTGCGGGCTGTCAGCTCCGTTCCCCCCCCCCCGACAGCTGCAGCCATGAGTCGGCAAGCGCTGGCCCCAGCCTCCTCCTCAGGAGACGCCAGCACTCGCGTCCACTTACCTCAGCCAGATCCCGTAGGGTGCGCGTGCCTGCTCGTGCCCGCTCTTAAAGGGGCAGCGTGCGTACCGGACTTTGTTGATGAACTTTGACACGTGTGTACCCTTGACTATAAGAGGGGTCCAGCCCCTTGCTTCTATGCCTGAGCGTTGTTGTGTTCTCTAGTTTGTCTATGTGATGGCCTCCTAGTGTGTTGCCTGTTCATGTAACTGTTCCAGTTCCTGTTCCTGTACCTGTTCCTGTTCCTTTTCCTAGCATTCCATAACATCCTGGTCGAGCACTGTGCTGTGCCAAAGTCGTGTCGTGCTGTAACCACGTCTGACCTGCTTCACCTCGCCTGATGTCTACCTGCTGCCTAGTCCAAGCTGAGCCTGCCCTGCTGCTGTCTGAGCTGCCACAGGTACCTATACGAACTATAGACATTGACCTGCGCCCTTTTGGCCAGCTGTCTTACCGCCAAGGCAGTACGGCCCAAAGGGTCCACAGACCCTTCGTGACAAGAAGCACCAGTGGCAAGAGAAAGGGGCTGCCCTGAAAGGTACGGATGTGGATGCGTTTTTCACACAATGCAATCTCAAGGATGAGTTGCAGGTGATGGGCACAAAAGCTCTTGAGAACAAGGTTATGTTCCTGTCCGAAAAAGAGGTGAAGTTTTTCTGGACTGTCAATTCCCTACAATCTTACAAAGAGTGTAATAGATCACCTAGAGGATTACACATATATAAAGAGATCTCACAATATCAGGAGGATGTGGAATTTGCTACACAGTGGAAACAATTGCATATACAGCATTCATTGAATTTAACAGCACTAATATTGACCCGCACTGAAAAAGAATATGCATCAAATAAGGAAGAGTTGGGAAAAGCCAAATTGGAATTAAAAACGAGGCTTACAGAAACACAGTTTCAAATGTTCATTAAAAAAGTTGATAGCAGGATTATTCCGTACCAATCAGAAACCAAGGAACGAAAAAAGGATAAATTTATTCGAGACAAAGGGGACTTTGACTCTGGTCATATCTTCAATTGGGGTAATCGGAGAAATCGCAAGTTTAGACGCCAGAAGATTCAACATAGATCTTCCGATTACTGGACCACCGATTCAGGATCCGACTCGAGCCATGGAGAAGAAGTGACCAGATATGGTCCGTTGATGGACAATTCTATCAGTCCTGTGACTGAAGGGAATAATAACCCTTTAGGCGACACACCCGTAGAGGGCGCCTAAGGTAGAAGAGGCAAAAACGCCGGTGTCAAAAGAAAGCAGGTCTCTTGGAGACAATAAGAGATTGTGCTTCTAATGACACCACAGTTGTATATGAGAGAGACGTACTCCATTCTACCAATGAGGTCACTGTGATTAATCTTTCTGATCTCACACTGACCTCAGATTGCATTTCCCTGCTCTCCAAGGGTTTCAACTATTGCATTGATTCAGAATTCGATTTCACTAAATTCTAAATAGATCTTTATAAATCAATACGTAAAATAAATTTACATAGGGTATTTTCGAATAACATCCCAATCAGAATACCTCCAATTGGGGAAAGGAAGGTCACTGTCGATACTTTAGGTTTTAGCCTGAGTGATAATTTTTCTGTTGAAGAAAAAAAGGTGTTACATATACTGATGGATGTTCCATTAGATTAAACAGATTGTGATCTACAGTTACAGGATACTGAGAGATTTCAGGGGGGAACACCATCCAATTTTAATCCTCCCTTGCCTGCCGGTACACAATTGGACTTATTTAAAAAAACAAGTGCTACGTGATGTGAAATGTTTGATTTATCCATCAGCTATTCATAATTTATCAGTGGGAGAAAGAAAAGCATTGAAATGGTTAAGTTCCAATAAAAATGTTATACTAAAACCGGCAGACAAGGGTGGGAATATAGTGTTGCTGTCTAGAGAGTATTATATACAGGAGGCTCACTGTCAATTAGATGATGACAGGATTTATGAGATTCTGAAACAGGAACCGACATCGTTGTACTTGAGGTTATTAAGATCATTATTAAGAAAGGGGGTCGAGGGTGTTTTTTTCTCTGAAAATTTTGCAGAAAAATTAATCATACCATTCCCAAAAAGACCATACTGGTATTTTATTCCAAAGGTGCACAAATCAATTGAAGTCCCTCCAGGGCGTCCAATTATAGCAGGAATTGGGTCAGTTACTGAGCCACTTTCACGCTATCTGGACTGGGTTATGTGCCCGTTATTAAAAAATATTCCTTCATATCTACAGGATACTCAGGATTTCCTATCCATTCTGATGGGTTTCGGCTGGCAACAGGACTTTAAATGAGCTAGTATTGACGTTGAAAGCCTATACACCCGCATCCCACAGGATGCGGGTGTACAGGCAATTAGACGTCAATTACAGCACACTAAAGGTGATCCCACATTTATTTACTTCATTTGTGTAGCATTACTGTATGTGTTGGGTCACGATTCTTTTCAATTTGATGACATTTGGTACAGTCAAAAGTCAGGAACGGCGATGGGTACCCCAGTGGCCCCAACTTTCGCCAATTTATTTCTGGCAGATTTTGAGAAAAAAATTATTTACAATCTGGCCAATCCTTATGCTATATATCTACAGCTATATTTGCGCTATATAGATGATATTTTTAGAGTGTGGTCTGGTACTCAGGAACAATTTTTAGAATTTGTTCAATATCTAAATAAAAATACCATGAATATGAGCTTTACACATAAGTTTGGTGATCAGGAAATCAAATTCTTAGACGTATATGTGACGATAGAGGAGGGTGAAATACAGACAAAAGGATATCGAAAACTCACAGCTACTAATACACTTTTACGATATGATAGTTATCATCCAAAACATGTAACTCAATCTTTACCATATGCTCAATTTTTAAGTTTAAGAAGAATTAATAGCAATGATGTGATATTCCTTGAGCAGGCAGATGATATGAGAAAAAGGTTAGAAATTCGTGGCTATCCTTCTAAATTGGTAGAGGAAGCTTTAAATAAAGCTAACAACAATAAACAGTTATCTCTATTACAACACAATAAAAAGAGGAAGAAAAAATGTAATGTAAAAGAGGATAAAAGGTTCGTTTTATCTTTTGGTCATAGTCCAATGAGCGATGTTATCCGTATGAGCATTAGAAAAAATTGGCATCTTGTTGAAAATTACCCTCTATTAATGGAGGTTGCAGTTAGGAAACCAATAATATTTTCCGTATATGCAAAAACTTGAAGGATATACTAGTTAGAGGTCGTTTTTCCTAAAAAGAGAAGGGGAATGAGAATTGGTTATCAGCCATAGAACCGAAAGTTAATCATAAATGCGGACAGTGCAATTATTGCAACTCCATTATTCGCACTAGGAACCTTAATTTAGGGGGCTGTGCGTTTGAAATCAATGAGCTGATAACATGTAGAACCCAATATGTTGTGTATGCTATTATCTGCAATTGTGGTAGATTTTATGTAGGTAAAACTATCCGACCCATGTATATTAGATTTCGTGAACATATTAGATCACTAGTCACAAGCGAGGGTTGTCCTAGATTAATACAGCATATGCAGGAAGAACATAAAGGCAATGCTAGATGCATGCGTTTTGTGGGTATAGTTCACATTAAACCGCTAGTGTCTGGAGGAGACAGACACAGAGTTCTATTGCAAAAAGAGGCAGAAATTATCTCACAGACAGGGGCACTAGGACCTCTCGGTCTCAACGACCGAAACGACCTAAGTGCCTTTATAACATAAAAAGCCTTGCTGTTTTTAAACGTAATGAATAAATAGAAACATATGGTTATTCCAGCTTGATACAAATATGATACACTATTTCACCATATTATATATTGTGTATTTCCCTGTCTTTTAGTATTTTGTTGTATAACATTTTGTACTGACATGTGGATAAAAAGGCAGATAGAGGAAGTAACGCCAGGGCCTTGAGGAAGCGTGTACGCCCGTGAAACGGCCGTAGGCTAATCCCACATCCTGACCGAGATCCAGGAATAAAAAAGTTTGTTGATTATCCGTTGAGTGCCTCGATATCTTCTATCTCGTTTTATGCTGCCCTGAAAGAGGATGGCCTCTGGGCCCTAAGGACTGTTATGTCTTCCCAGGTATATACCCAATAATGACACACCTGGCACACGGGTGTAGGCACCTCTCCAAGGAGAGTATGTGCAGACAGGTATTAGCAAATTGGCTTGCCCCTGGATGCAATAATCCTGACACTAGGTTTGTAGAAGCCTGCAGGATATGCGCATGGCATAACATAGGCAAAACAGCAAAGGTACCTATAAAAAGTACACCCCGGCCAGATTACCCGTTCCAGCAACTGCAGATTGCCTACAAACAACTACCCAAGGTGTGTATGAATATGTGCTCGTTTTCGTAGACCTGTTCTCATGGTAGCCTGAAGCCTGGCCAGTATCTTCCCCCACTGCAAAGAACACGACCAATAAATTTCTCAGTGAAGTTGTGTGTAGATATCGGGTCCCTAAGACCATAGAAAGTGACAGGGGAATCCATTTTACTGGAGAAATCATGAATGAGGTCATGGGATCCATGGGTATAGAACAGGCTTTCTACACTCCCTACCACCCCCAGAGCAGTGGTAGGGTAGAAAGAATAAATGGCACCCTGATGTTGAGGATACCAAAAGATAGGGAAGCCCTAGACTGAGTGTCTACCCTTGCTTTGAACTCAGTCCGGGTAACGCATAACCAGAAGTTAAGCCTAAGCCCATGTGAAATTTTTGTTTGGAAATGTCCCCAAGACAGGCTTGTATTTCCTTTAGCAGTTACAAGCAATGCATAGGTACCTTACCCAGTACATCGGGGCCTTACAGAAGCATTTTGCAACAAAAGCATAAATGTGTTTTTCTTCTACTCCAGACCCTAACTCCACAGACGGTACACACAATACAACCCGGAGATTGGGTCAACCCCAAAAGACACGTGAGGAAAAGCCTCGAGCCAAGGTTTGGCGGGCCCTACCGTTGCAACTTCAGTAAAGCTTGAGGGAAAAACTACATGGGTCAACGCCAGCCACTGCAAGCAGGTGCAGGATCCTGGACCGTCATCCTTATCTGTCTGATGACACCCTGTGTCTCAACCCTAAATGATCATTTGAAAGATATTTGGGACAATAAGTGGACAAATGTTAGTCTCCCTCTTACCAGTGAGAGATAGATTATATAAAAAAAAAAAAACAGAAAATCACATAGTCAAAATTATATATATTTATTTGCATTGTGCACAGAGAAATAAGTATTTGATCCCTTTGGCAAACAAGACTTAATACTTGGTGGCAAAACCCTTGTTGGCAAGCACAGCAGTCAGACGTTTTTTGTAGTTGATGATGAGGTTTGCACACTTGTTAGATGGAATTTTGGCCCACTCCTCTTTGCAGATCATCTGTAAATTATTAAGATTTCGAGGCTGTAGCTTGGCAACTCGGATCTTCAGCTCCCTCCATAAGTTTTCGATGGGATTAAGGTCTGGAGACTGGCTAGGCCACTCCATGACCTTAATGTGCTTCTTTTTGAGCCACTCCTTTGTTGCCTTGGTTGTATGTTTCGGGTCATTGTCGTGCTGGAAGACCCAGCCACGAGCCATTTTTAATGTCCTGGTGGAGGGAAGGAGGTTGTCACTCAGGATTTGATGGTATATGGCTCCATTCATTCTCCCAATGATGCGGTGAAGTAGTCCTGTGCCCTTAGCAGAGAAACACCCCCAAAACATAATGTTTCCACCACCATGCTTGACAGTGGGGACGGTGTTCTTTGGGTCATAGACAGCATTTATCTTCCTCCAAACACGGCGAGTTGAGTTAATGCCAAAGAGCTCAATTTTAGTCTCATCTGACCACAACACCTTCTCCCAATCACTCTCAGAATAATCCAGATGTTCATTTGCAAACTTCAGATGGGCCTGTACATGTGCCTTCTTGAGCAGGGGGACATTGCGGGCACTGCAGGATTTTAATCCATTACGGCGTAATGTGTTGCCAATGGTTTTCTTGGTGACTGTGTTCCCAGCTGCCTTGAGATCATTAACAGGTTCCCCCCGTGTAGTTTTTGGCTGAGCTCTCACCTTCCTCAGGATCAAGGATACCCCACGAGGTGAGATTTTGCGTGGAGCCCCAGATCGATGTTGATTGACAGTCATTTTGTATGTCTTCCATTTTCTTACTATTGTACCAACAGTTGTCTCCTTCTCACCCAGCGTCTTACTTATGGTTTTGTAGCCCATTCCAGCCTTGTGCAGGTCTATGATCTTGTCCCTGACATCCTTAGAAAGCTCTTTGGTCTTGCCCATGTTGTAGAGGTTAGAGTCAGACTGATTAATTGAGTCTGTGGACAGGAGTCTTTTATACAGGTGACCATTTAAGACAGCTGTCTTTAATGCAGGCACCAAGTTGATTTGGAGCGTGTAACTGGTCTGGAGGAGGCTGAACTCTTAATGGTTGGTAGGGGATCAAATACTTTTTTCTCTGTGCACAATGCAAATAAATATATATAATTTTGACTATGTGATTTTCTGTTTCCTTTTTAATATAATCTATCTCTCACTGGTAAAATTAACCTAGCCTAAAAATTCTAGACTGTTCATGACTTTGACAGTGGGCAAACTTACAAAATCAGCAAGGTTCAAATACTTATTTCCTTCACTGTAGGTTTAGAAGTTAAGAATGCACATAATATAGGAAAGCTTGCTATGCTTTGAATATATATTGTACAGTTGATCCTAGTACACAGCCAGCATATAATAGTCCTAGACAATCTCACTGATAGACAAGGTGGAATATGCCAGGTAATTGGTCCGACCTGCTGACACTATTAGACCCACACAGCAACATGCAGGTAAGAGCAGAGATCCAAATACTAGACAAAATGAGAAGGAAATGGCTCCAGGAACACTAAGACAAAGAGGATTCAGGGTGGGGGGGGCACTTTCTCATTTATAAACCCAGCTCATTAGTTTAGTGGCATAGGTGGCTGTGTCACGATCTGTGTGTATGTGGATCCACTGGGCTGTTGCGGGAAAGCAGCTGACCACACAGTGTACCAAGTAAAGTCTATAGTCCGAGTAAGGGTACCTGTGGTAGTTCAGACAGTAGCGATTGTTAGGCTCGGATGGGATATTGGCAGCAGACACCAGGCATGGTGTAACACAGCAGACCTGATCAGTGGCACAACACGACTCCAACTCTCTAAGGTACAGGAACAAGGTAGCATGGGATACAGGAAACAGGTAGCAGGATCGGGAACACTGGGAACTGGAAAACACTAAGGGACCATTTGCAAGACTAACACGGGTAAACACAACAACGCTCAGGCAATTTTGCAATGATGGAAGGGGCAGGGCCCTTCTTATAATCCAGGGTAATTAGACAATACTAAACATGTGTGGACGCTGGCCCTTTAAGGCCGGGACTGAGCTCGAGCGCGCACCCTAGTGGTCACTGCAGGCCAGGACGGCCACATGTTCTTCTCTGGGAAGAAAGTCATTGGCAGGATGAGAGGAGTCTGCGGTGTGCGGAAGCCAACGTTACAGTATCCCCCCCTTATGCCTGCTCTTCTTGGGACCAGAGCGAGAGAGGAACTTCTTCACAAGGGTAGAAGCATTGAGGTTCTCCTCTGGTTCCCAGAACCTCTATTCTGGACCAAACCCCTTCCAATCCACCAAATAAAAAGTTATTCCTCCCTCTTTTTTGGTGACTAAGATTTCCTTAACCTCGAAGGAATCTGATGAACCACTGGGGGCAACTGCAGGACTAGGGGTCTTGGTGTAGCGGTTCAGGATCACAGGCTTCAAGAGGGAGGAATGAAAGGAGTTGGAGATCTGTAGGGTGGGAGGCAGACAAAGTTTGTAGGAGACAGCCAGACCTTGGTACCTGGAAGAAACTGAGGAGGCTCTCTTCTCCTTGTGTTTGCCTTTCGTTTCATGCGGTCGACCGCCAGCAGAATAGAGGATCGGGTTTGCTGCCAGATCTACAGGAAATCCCTGAATGCAGAATCAGTTGCGGTCACCTGGGGCATAGCGGACACCGGGAGAGGAATTTGTGGGTGTTGGCCGTAAACAATGAAGTACGTTGTGGCAGCAGTGGACTCGCTTGTGTGGTTGTTATAGGAGAACTCGGCCCAAGGAAGCAGCTGCACCCAGTCATCATGCTGCCTTGAGATGAAGTGTTGTAGATAGTTCTCCATGATTTGATTGATCCTCTCGACTTGACCATTGGACTGAGTATGGTAGGCTGAGGAAAAGTCCAACTTCACATCAAGGAGTTTTTAAAGGGCTCTCCAGAACTTTGAGGTAAACTGAACCTCCCGATCAGACACGATATGCAGAGGTAAGCCATGAAGGCAGAAGATGTGTTGGATGAAGTGGTTGACCAGAAGGTAAGCCGGTCAGCAGAACAAAATGAGTCATTTTTGAGAATATGTCCACCACCACCCAGACCGTACTGCATCTAGCAGAGGGAGGCAGATCCATGACAAAGTCCATTGCTATATGCTGCCAGGGAGCATTGGGCACCAGCAGCGGCTGGAGCAGGTCTGCAGGCTTGGAGTGAGCAACCTTGTTAGTCGCGCACACCATGCAGGACGAGACAAAGTCCATGGTGTCTTTGGGTAGCATGGGCCACAAAAAATGACGGGCAATCAAGTCTCGGGTTTTACGGGCACCCGCGTGACCTGCCAGCTTGGAGCTGTGTCCCCAGCGAAGAATTCTTCTTCTGTCCGCCAGGTTTACATAAGTCCTCCCCGGAGGAATGTCTCTAACTTGCAGGCGGTTGACAGAGACAATGCAGGACAAATCAATGATGTTTTGCGGAGACTCCATGGCAGGACTGTAGTGGAGCTCAAATTGGAATTGGGCAAATAACAGAGACCACCTGGCTTGACGGGGATTCGTCGGGCTTGTGGACGGTAAATATCAGAATAGGGTGAACTGCGCCCTCCTGTAGATGTCTCCACTTCTCCAGAGCCAAATTTATGGCCAGTAACTCCCAATCCCCAATCGAGTAGTTGCACTCAGCGGAATAGAAAAGTTTAGAATAATAGCCACATACCACTGCCTTGCCTTTGGGACCTCTCTGGAACAGAAGTGTGCATGCAGCAACCAAGGAGTCCTCCACCTCCAATGAAAACTATCGCGACACATCAGGATGATGGGGGGTTGAGGCTGACGTGAAGGCACTCTTCAGGCTAATAAACACAGATTCTGCCTCTGGAGTCCACACCTTGGCGTTCATGCCCTTTTTGGTGATGGTAGAGATGGGTGCTACCAGTGAAGATAAGTTTGGGCTGAACTGCCTGTACAAATTAGCGAATCCCAGAAAGCACTGTATGGACCTTAAGTCTTGAGGGCGTGGCCATTACAGGATGGACTTTACCTTCTGAGGATCCATCTTCAGATCTTGATCCGAGATGATGTAGCCCAGGAAGGGTAGAGAATTTCCCTCAAATACGCACTTCTCCAGCTTGGCATATCAGCAATTCTCCCTGAATCACAGCAGAACTTGACGGACATGTCTCCGATGTGTCGTCGGGACAGGAGAAAATATCAAGATCTCATCGAGGTAGACCACGACAAAGACATAGAGGAGATCTCAGAAAATGTAGTTGACAAACTCTTGGAAGGCCGTGGGTGCGTTACACAGGCCGAAGGGCATTACCAAGTATTCATAGTGCCCATCTCGGGTGTTGAATGCCGTCTTCCATTCGTCATCCTGGCGGATCCGGATTAAGTTGTAAGCCCCCCATAGGTCTAGCTTGGAAAAAATCTTGGCTTCTTGTATGTGGTCAAACAGTTCAGAGATTAGTGGCAATGGATATCTGTTCTTGACCGTGACCTGATTGAGACCCCGGTAGTCAATTCAAGATTAAAGAGATCCGTCTTTCTTTTTGACAAAGAAGAACCCGGCCCCGGCCGGGAAGGAGGACATTTGTATAAAACCATTCTCAAAATTCTCCTGGATATAAGCAGACATAGACTGGGTCTCTGATAAGGAGAGAGGGTATACCCATCCACAAGGAGTGGACACATCAGGAAACCGTTCAATGGGACATTCATACGCCCGATGTGGGGGGCAGCGTCTCAGCCTTCTTCTTGCTGAAGATGTCTGCATACTGTGAGTAGTGAGGGGGTAATCCTGCCAACGACTGAGACAGAGGATTTTGGGCGGGATGGATCTGTCCAAGACAGTGGTTGAGACACTTGGGGCCCCACTGGAGAACCTCACCGGAATTCCAGTCCAGGTTTGGGGCACGTAGTCGAAGCCAAGGCAGATCCAGCAGCACAGCGTTGACAGCCCTTGGCAGGTCGAGGAAAGAAATTAGCTCTGAGTGAAGAGATCCAACTTGGAACCTCAGCGGTTTGATCTTAGATAGGACTGAATCGGGCAGAGGTAGACCGTTCACTGAGGCAACAGCCAAAGACGTCTTCAGGGGAACTGTGGGCAACTGGAGGAGATCCACTAGGTCCCTCTGGATAAAATTGACTGCGGATCCAGAGTCCAGATAGGCAGAGACCCGGTGGGTCTTCCCGCCGGACACTATGGTCACGGGGATGGACAGTTTTGAGGAGAGTTTTTTATCCAGCGCTGTATCGCCTATGGTTGTCTCCCCAACCATTCCTAGGCATTGGAGTTTCATTGGCATTGGAGGACACAGACGCACAACATGTTGGCCACCGAGGCCGCAATACAGACAAAGTCCTGAAGTTTGTCTGCGTTGTTTCACCTGGACGGATAACTTAAGCCGGTCCACCTGCATAGGCTCCTCAGGTGGGCCAACTGGCGAGGGCAACAGGGATTGCTGGAAAGTGGGAGCCAGTCTAGGGAGTCCTCTCTACCGACGAACCTCTTGAGATCGTTCCCGGAGCCTCATGTCAACCCGGGTGGCAAGCAAGATGAGGGCATCCAGGGTAGATGGCAGATCATGAGCGGCAAGTTTGCCCTTGATCTTGGACGACAGTCCCTGCCAAAATGTAGCCACCAAGGCCTCGTTGTTCTATAACAGCTCTCCCGCCAGGGTGCGGAAGTGAATGGCGTACTCGTCCACGGAAGTGTCTCCCTAGCGAAGTTTCAGCAGGGAGGCAGCTGCTGACGAGACTCGTCCAGGCTCCTCAAATACAGTGTGAAATGTCCGTAGGAACCCCTGGAAGTCAAGTGTCTCTAGTCCCTGACGCTCCTAGATGGGATTTGTCCATGCTAGGGCTTTGCCAGTAAGAGAGATGATGAAAGTGACCCTTGCGCCATCAGTAGAAAATGCTCTGGCATACAGGCTGAAGTCGATTTGGCACTGGTTCAGAAATACCTTGCAGATCCTCGCGACTCCATCATAGCGATGAGGTAGTGGCAGAGATAATCGGGGGTCAGCACTGCCAGGAGGTGTGGTCGGGGGGTCAGTACTGCACGGAGGTTTAGTAGGGGGAACAGCAAATGCAATAGGAGCAGGTGCCGGGGGAACTGCAGCTTGCGTATCCAGCCGATGTGCAATAATGTTCAACGCCAGGAGGAGTTGGTCCTGTCGAGTTGTTCAGACAGTAGCGATGGTCAGCCTGGGATGGGACCTTGGCAGCAGACACCAGGTGTGGTGTATCACAGCAGACGTGATGAGTGTCACAACACAGGTACAGGATCAAGGTAGCACGGGATACAGGATACATGTAGCAGGAATGGGAACACTCGGATCTGGAAAACACTAAGGGACCATTTTCAAGACTAACACCGGTAAACACAACAACTTTCAGGGTAATTAGAGAATTCTAAACATGTGTGGACACTGGCCCTTTAAGGCCGGGACTGAGCTCAAGCGCGCACCCTAGTGGTCACTGCAGGTCAGAACGGCCGCATGTGCTGGCATCTACGGGAAGGAAGGCGTCAGCAGGATGAGAAGAGTCTGCGGTCTGCGGTCGCGGACATTACAAGATTGATCTCTGGATTACTACATTTTGCAGCCCCGTTGCTTATAGTCTTATTGAAGCTATATCTTACCCTTATGATGTAGAAGTAACAAACACCGCTCTAATGCCAATAGTGGTTTTCAGAAGCACATTGCATCTCGACATTGTGCAGAGTGCATGATTGCGACCTTAGAAATATATCAGTAACCCCCAGCAAATCCCCATCAATAAAGCAAATAGATTTTCTAAATTGAAACATAGGGAAACAATTCCGGATCTACAAATTATCATACCTACAATCGGATGGGATTAACCCCTTCCCCTTGCGGACAGTTTTGACCTTCCTGACAGAACCTTATTTTTCAAATCTGACGTGTCACTTTATGTGGTAATAACTTTGGAATGCTTTTACCTATTCAAGCGATTCTTAGATTGTTTTCTTGTGACACATTGGACTTTATGGGAGTGGTAAAATTAGTTTGATAATTTAGCGAAAAATTGTACCATTTTGGTCACTTTTTATTTCATTTTTTGTAACAGGAAATTACCAAAAACAAGTAATTCTGGAATTGTTTTTTATTAGTTTTTTTTTTCTGCATTCACCATGCGCCATAAATCAACTTTATTCTGTGGGTCGATATGATTATATTGTTTTTTTCATGAATTGCAGCTTTTGCACAATAAAATCACTTTTAAAAAAAAAAAAAAATTGTTTTCTGTGTTGCCCTATTCTAAGACCCATAACTTTATTTTTGCGTGGACAAAGCTGTGTCAGGGATTTTTTTTTGCAGGACAGGATGTCGTTTTTATTTATACTATTTTGGGGTAAATGTAACCGCAAATCACGGCCCTTGCGCACCACTACGGGCGTGTGCATGAGGCCTTAAGCTATAACATTTGTTGATATTAACCTATTTAACCCGTTAGTGACTGGCCCATCGTGTTTCAACGTCGGTCACTAACGGGCCTTATTCCGATGCCATAGACTTTTTACGTCGCGGCATCGGAATAAGTTTACAGAGCAGGGAACTGTCAAATCTCCCTGCTCTCAGCTGCTAGAGGCAGCTGAGGGCTGGGAGCGTCCCTGCTCTGCTGTGTGAGATCGATATTAGTATCGATCTCACACGTTTAACCCCTCAGATGCGGTGCTCAATAGCGAGCACCGCATCTGAGTGGTTTTGGAGAGAGGGAGGGAGCTCCCTCTCTCTCCCACCGACACCCGGCGATAAGATCGCCGAGTGTCTGTGTCTCTAATGGCAGCCGGGGGTCTAATAAAGGCCCCCAGGTCTGCCTGGAGTGAATGCCTGCTAGATAATGCCGGAGGCATGACCTAGCAGATGCCTGTCCGTGTTAAACGGACAGGCAGTAATACACTGCAATACAAAAGTATTGCAGTGTATTATAAATGCGATTGCAGAATCGCATATTATAGTCCCCTAGTGGGACTAGTTAAAAAGTGAAAAAAAAGTTTAATAAAGTTAATTTAAAAAAAAATGTGAAAAAAATGAAAAACCCAGCTTTTCCCCTTACAAACTGCTTTACTATTAAAAAAACCAAAATAAAGTAACGACCCCGACTATAAATCTATTACATTATTTAACCCGCACGGTGAACGCCGTAAAAAAATTAATAAAAAACTATGGAAAAATTGCTGTTTTCTGTGAATACTGACTTTAAAAAAATGTGATAAAAAGTGATCAAAAAGTCGCATCTACTCCAAAATAGTACCAATAAAAACTACAAGTCGTCCTGCAAAAAAAAAGCCCTCAAACAACCGCATCGGCGAAAAAATAAAAACGTTACGGCTCTTCAAATATGGAGACACAAAAACAAATAATTTAGAAAAAAAAGCGTTTTTACTGTGTAAACGTAGTAAAACATACAAAAACTATACAAATTTGGTATCGTTGCAATCGTAACAACCCGCTGAATAAAGTTATTGTGTTATTTATATCACACGGTAAACGGCGTAGATTTAGGACGCAAAAAAGAGTGCCGAAATTTCAGATTTTTTTCTATTCCCCCCCAAAAAAAAGTTAATAAAAGTTAATCAATAAATAATATGTACCTAAAAATGGTGCTATTAAAAAATACAACTTATCCCGCAAAAAACAAGACCTTATACAGCTATGTCAATGCAAAAATAAAAAGGCTATAGCTCTTGGAATGCGACGATTGAAAAACGTAAAAAATAGCTTGGTCATTAAGGTCCAAAATAGGCTGGTCATTAAGGGGTTAATATTTAATATATATTATGAATACATTTTAGGCTTCATTCACATCTGCGTCAGGGCTCAGTTCTGACATTCCATCTGAGCTTTCTGTCAGAACGTAGTCGACTGCGCTATTGATTCTGTCAAAATGACAGAACCCTTGCACAACCGAGGCAAACGGAAACCATTTGCAATCAATGGTGATATAAATGAAAACCTATCGTCTCACGTAGAGATGAGCGAACTTATCAAAAGTTCGGTTCGGCTAGTTCGCCGAATTTCACAAAAAAGTTCGGTTCGGACCGAACTAGTTCTGACCGAACCTGTCACTTACGTGCGCCGAGCATGCTACTGTCCGGGGTGCTGATAGAGTTAATGGGCTGCACTAACTCTTTCAGCAACCTTCACAGTACATGCTCGGCGCGCGGAAAATACAATTTTAATAAATGTAATAAAAAAATAAAAATTATACGTTCGTACTTACTTTCCTCCTGTCCGGCCTCCAGCGATGACGTTTCATCCCTTTCGCCGCTGCAGCCAATCACAGGCTGTAGTGGCGGTCACGCACACCAGGATGACGCTTCATCCCACGTGACCGCCTCTGCAGCCAATCACAGGCTGCAGCGGCGACATGGATGAAACGTCATCAATGGAGGACGGACAGGAGGAAAGTAAGTATGAACGTATTATTATTTTTTTTGGCATGTATGTATGTATGTATGTTGGCATGTATGTATGTTGTCATGTATGTATATCTGTGCATGTATGTTGGCATGTATGTATATATGTGCATGTTTGTATGTATATTTGCATGTATATATTTGCATGTATGTATGTATGTTTGCATGTTTGCATGTATGTATTTTTGCATGTATGTTGTCATGTATGTATGTATGTATGTTGTCATGTATGTATGTATGTATTTATGTGCATGTGTGTATGTATATTTGTATGTATGTATGTTTGCATGAATGTATGTATGTTTGCATGTATGTGTGTTTGCATGAATGTATGTTTGCATGTATGTATGTATGCATGTTTGTATGTATATTTGCATGTGTGTATATATATATATGTATGTTGTCATGTATGTATGTATGTATGTTGTCATGTATGTATATATGTGCATGTATGTTGTCATGTATGTATATATGTGCATGTGTGTATTTATGTATATTTGCATGTATATATTTGCATGTATGTATGTTGTCATGTATTTATGTATGTGCATGTATGTTTGCATGTATGTTGGCATGTATGTATACATGTGTATGTGTGTATGTATGTTTGCATGTATGTTTGCATGTATGTATGTTGTCATGTATGTTTGTATGTATGTTGTCATGTATGTATGTATATATGTGCATGTATGTATGTTTGCATGTTTTTATTTTTGCATGTATGTTTGCATGTATGTTTATATATATGTGCATGTATGTAATTATGTTTGCATGTATTTATGTTTGCATGTATATTTGTGTATGCTTGTATATATGTATGTATGTATCTTTGCATGTTTGTTTGTATGTATGTATGTTTTCATGTGTGTGTGTGTATGCATGTATGTATGATAGTTTGCATGTATATATGTGTGTATGTTTGCATGTATGTATATTTGCATGTATATATGTGCATGCTTGTATGTATGTTTGTATATATGTATGTATGGCTATGTATGATACTGTCTGCTGGCGCCCTGTATCTAAGTCAACTTCACGGCAGGCTTCTATACATGGTATAACAGTCAGTATCACACATTAAACTGAATCTAAGCCTACGACATGTTTTATTTATTTTTATTTTTTTCACAGGTTTGGTGTTTGGACTACGTCGGTTTCGAGGACTACTTTGATGACGGTTTTTTTTTCTACTATAAAATGGTTAATGAGGGTATCCAAGTACTTTTGAGCTGTCTTTAAGGCAAAGTTAGTGTCAAAGTTACGCCAACATGTATGGCTATAGGAAAACGGATGGGACACGGTGATAACTAACAGAAACCACTGCACTTGTGCATGTTGTATGCTTAATGCATTATTAAAAAAGGTACAAAAATTAACCTTTTTTGGCGGCAGATGCCTGCCAGGGTTCATACATATAAGGTGGTAAAAGCAACAAGCAATGGCTTTTCACAAGCCCTCAAAAAATTTACCCTTTTGATTGGCAGATGCCTGCCGGGGTTCATCCATACATGGATGTAAAAGCAACAAGCAATGGCTTTTCACAAGCCCTCCAAAAATTTACCCTTTTTATTGGCAGATGCCTGCCGGGGTTCATTCATACATGGATGTAAAAGCAACAAGCAATGGCTTTTCACAAGCCCTCCAAAAATGTACCCTTTTTATTGGCAGATGCCTGCCGGGGTTCATCCATACATGGATGTAAAAGCAACAAGCAATGGCTTTTCACAACCCCTCCAAAAATTTACCCTTTTTATTGGCAGATGCCTGCCGAGGTTCATTCATACATGGATGTAAAAGCAACAAGCAATGGCTTTTCACAAGCCCTCCAAAAATGTACCCTTTTTATTGGCAGATGCCTGCCGGGGTTCATCCATACATGGATGTAAAAGCAACAAGCAATGGCTTTTGACAAGCCCTCAAAAATGTACCCTTTTTATTGGCAGATGCCTGCCGGGGTTCATCCATACATGGATGTAAAAGCAACAACAAGCAATGGCTTTTCACAAGCCCTCAAAAAATGTACCCTTTATGGTGGCAGATGCCTGCCGGGGTTCATACATATATGGTGGTAAAAGAAGAAGTCATTACTTAGCCATTGCTTTTTCAAAGCCATCAAAAAATTAACCCTTTTTGAGAGTAGCAACAGGTTTTGCATCTGGAAAGTGAAGAAGCTATAAAAGAACAAAAATGATTCCTTTTTTAGTACCATCTGGCAGTATCAGACGGCAGCAGGGATGGTGGATTGGTGGTAGAAGTTGTAGTAGCAGATCCAACAGCAGCAAATGAAAACAGACTGGACAGGACAGAATCCCGGTGGTTGTGTAGGCCAGCTTGTAGCAGAGAGCAGTGGAGGTGGATTGGTGGTGGTTGACTGGTAGTAGTGGTGGTGATGGACTAATGACAGCATTGGTGGTGGTGGTGGTAGTAGTAGCTGCATCAACAGCACAGCAGCACATTAAAAAAGAGTGGACAGGACAAAGCCCTGTGGTTGTTTTTCTGAGACTTGTCAGAGGTACTGCGGATGGTGCTGTGTATGAGGACCGGCGTCGGTTACTAGGCAGACACAGACAACATGGAAGATCAAGCCAGGGCTTCCTTTGGAACAAAACATGTGGAAAATAAACTTTGGCAGAATTTTACAATCCCCAAGATAAATAGAGGACATTAAAAAAAGACTGTAGTGGGGCAGGCCTGCTTGTAGCATACGGCAGTGGAGGTGTATTGTTAGTAGTAGAGGTAGCCAACGGACAGCAAGGGTGGTAGTAGTAGTAGCAGCACATTAAAACAGACTGGACAGTCACAGGACAAAGCCCTGTGGTGGGGCAGGCCTCAGGCAAGCTTGTAGCAGACGGCAGTGGAGGTGTATTGGTGGTAGTAGAGGTAGCCAACGGAAAGCACGGGTGGTGGTAGTAGTAGTAGCAGCACATTAAAACAGACTGGACAGTCACAGACAAAGCCCTGTGGTGGGGCAGGCCTGCTTGTAGCAGACGGCACTGGGGGTGGATTGGTGGTAGAAGTAGTAGCAGCACCAACAGCGGCACATTAAAAAAAGAGTGGACAGGACAGAATCCGTAGTAGCAGGTGGCAGTAGCAGGCGGCAGCGGCAGCAGCAGCATCAATGTCAGATCTAATCAGTGGCATCGGGCACAGGGGTTTTAAAATCCTCACCGATCCACGCTTGATTCATTTTCAGAAACGTGAGATTTTCCAAGCTGTTGGCGGACAATCTTGTTCGTCGGGGGTGACGAAGCCCCCTGCCGCGCTGAATACCCTCTCTGACGCTACACTGGAGGGTGGACAAGACAGTACACCCATGTCAAACTGGGCTAGTTCTTGCCAATGATCCAATCTGCTGACCCAGAAGTCCATGGGGTCTGGGATCAGGATTTCTGACGGAGAAAGGGCACAGTCCAGGTACGAGTGAACCTGGTTGTTTAGGTGCTGCACCTGGTGATGGTGAACATCCCTTTGGTGACTACGATGTGTGTCAGGTCGGGATATTGGATGTAAAAATTTTGTCATCATATTTTCCAAACTGAATTTGCTGCTGCTGCCACTGCTGTCGCCTATTGCAGAGGTAGCTCTGCCAGAGGCAGTGGAACGATGAGACAGTGGGGAGCGGAGAGTGGCCCCCCGGTCAGACATGCTTGCAGCAGGTGTTTGCCGTTTGAAAGCCGTGACAAGCTGGCTGCATAGCTTCTCTCGATAATAAGCCAATTTTGCCTCCCTCTCGGAAGGCGCAAAAAACTCCCCCATTCTGGCTTTATACCGAGGGTCTAAAAGTGTGGCTATCCAGTACTCATCTCTTTGCTTCATGCTAACAATACGACAGTCAGCGCGCAAGTAACGAAGCATACAGCTCGCCATCCTTGCCAGCGTTTCAGAGGGCACGGTTGGTTCCATCTCCGCCCCATACTGCCATAGTTGTCCATCATCAAGGTCGTGGTCAGACTCGTCATCATCATCACTGTCATGTTGTGCGGCTGTCTCGTCCCCTATCCCTTCCTGTGATTCCATCTCCAAATCCAGCTCCTCTTCAGGTCCTGTTTCCTCATCCTCATCCTCCTCCTCCTCCTCAACATCCATAGCCAGATGTGATCCTTCCTCCATCCTTTGCTGAATTCTCGCTGTGAGCGTTTGCTCCAGAATGAATATCAGCGGCATAACATCGTTCATTCCGCTAGCGTCACGGCTCACAAATAGTGTGGCCTCTTCAAAGGGCCTCAAAACGCGACATGCGTCTCTAACCAGCTGCCAGTGCCTGAGCTCGAAATTACACTGGCTCCAAACGCTGCCCGTCTGCTGCATCAGGAAATCATTCACGGCTTTCCGCTGTTCGTACAGACGGTCCAACATGTGCAGGGTGGAATTCCAGCGTGTTGGAACGTCGCAAATCAGGCTGTGTTCTGGGAGATTGTTTTGACGCTGCAAGTCCAGGAGGGCATGCTGAAATGCATACGAACGTCTAAAGTGAACGCAAACCCACCTGGACATGGCCAGCACACCCTTCAAACCAAAATATGATTTTAAGAAGCTTGTTATGACCAGATTGATCACATGTGCCATGCAAGGAGCGTGTGTCAGGTGACCTAGACGCAGTGCAGCCACAACGTTCTTGCCGTTATCAGAGACAACATTGCCCAGTGTGAGTTTCAGAGGAGACAGCCAGCGTGCAATTTCCTCCTTGATGCACAGCAGCAGCTCCTGCCCTGTGTGGCTTTTCTCGCCCAGGCTCAGCACGTGTAAGACAGCGTTGTGGCGCTTCACCTTGCACCTATGAAAAGAGGAGGGAGGAGTGGAAGATACGCTGTGTCCTGTCGGGGACGGGAAGACCTCCATTGAGGAGGGCAAGGAGGAGGAATAGGAGGAGGAGGATGGTAAGCGCCTGGTGTCCGGAGTTGAACCAGAAAGATACAAGCGTAGAGGTGGTAATGCCTGGCATTGCTGCGGTGGTGCAAAATATTGACCCAGTGGGCCGTGAAACACATGCACTGTCCCTGCACATAGTTAATGCTCCTCGTGTCGACGGTGGCATGTACCCTGCTGCACACGGATAATTGCAAGGACTGGCCCACCTTTTCCTCCACGTGCTTGTGCAAGGCAGGGACAGCTGTTTTGGAGAAGTAATGGCGGCTAGGTATTCGCCACCTAGGCTGAGCGCAAGCCATCAATTGCTTGAAGCCAGCGGAGTCGACCAGGTGGTACGGCAGCGACTGCACCACCAACAACTTAGCCAGGTGTGAATTAAGCCGCACAACAAATGGATGACTGTGTATATATTGTTGCTTATTGGACAACGATTCCGTAATGGATAACTGACGGGACGTAGGAGGAGCACTAGATGACAGTGATGATGATGATGACTACGAGATGGTGGATAAGGCCTGGCTACTACTTAGATTACAGGGACTCGGAGCAGCAGCAGCAGCAGCAGCAGAGGGGTCTTCATTAGATGTACATGATGGTGGGGCATGTCGATTGTCCCACATGGCCTTGTGATGCCGCTCCATGTGTTTACGTAGAGCGGTAGTTCCTACATTGCTGCCTTGCCCACGCCTTACTTTCTGCTTGCAGATACGGCACTGCAACGTTTTGCAGATTTACTTCTGCCCCTACCTCGGCTTGGCTGTTTATCACTACCAGTGCTGCCACTACTACCCTCCTCCTCTGACACCGTCATCACCTCGTCACCTGGTTCCCACGTCCTGTCTAAAACAACATCATCATAGCCCTCCTCATCATCCCCTCCACTTCTGTCACTGTGTTGTGATGTGACATCATGGCGGGCTCCATGCCCCCCCCTCATTACTGCGTCTGCCACCACGGCTACCACCAACACCCCCACTACCACAGCTATGCGTCTCGAACACCGCTTCCACCTCCACCGCCGCAACACACTTCGTTGGCTGACTCGCGGAAAACAAATCATCATCACTATGTTGTTCAGTATCTTCCTTCGCACCCGAGGAGATGTCTCTTAGGACTCTCAGGAAAGATGGCTTCCTGCTAGGAAGGGGGAGTGAAGACATAGATGATGGAATGGAAACGCTAGAAATACTCATATTACTACTGTCACTGTGCCAAGGAATTGTAGCGGATCTGGAATCCAACTTAACCTGGCTTGTAGCCAGATCGTCAGAGTCTTCCTGCTGAGATGACCGCGAGCAAGCCAACCAGTCCACAATGGCCGTATTGCCTGAAATAACCCGCCCACCGGAGGAGATGGACAACTCTGGCTTGCTGATACTGCTGCTACTACTACCAGCAGGCACATGGCTGCTGCTACTAGTAGAACTGGGCACATGTCTTGTGCCAAAAATGCTGGTACTGGCACCAACAGATCCAACATTTGGACAGGAGGAGGACATGGCATGGGTGTTTTTTCCTCTACCCCGTCCTTTCACAACCTTTTCTTTACCAGACATTTCACTGCTGGAGTGCAGCAAGTTGAATCAAAACCCCTTTCCCTACTAGAGGAATGAGGCCCTTATAAAATATTATAGGGACTGGCTGAAAATGAGTGACTGTGAATAGGTGGCAGTCAGTGTATGCTGTGACTTGTATAATAGCACCAAAGGCACCGGCTGTACTTAATTAGCACGTTGAATTAAATCTTTAGACAGAAATGAGGCCCTTTTAAATTGTTATTCAGACTGGCGGAAAATCATAAGGTGCCAGTCAGTCAGGGAATGCAGTACTACAAACGCTGCCTGTATTGCAAGTTGGATGTTAACCCATGCAACGGGGATGAGCCCCTTATAAAAGCTTATTCACACACTGGCTTGGCAAATGGCAATGAATGAGAATTTCTATCAGCCACGCCGAGGTGCACTCAGGGAATGCTGGGCGTTGTAGTACTACAGCTGCCTGCCTGTATTGCAAGTTGGAAGTTAACCCATGCAACGGGGATGAGCCCCTTATAAAAGCTTATTCACACACTGGCTTGGCAAATGCCAATGAATGAGAATTTCTATCAGCCACTGTGGACTCACGGAATGCTGGGCGTTGTAGTACTACAGCTGCCTGCCTGTATTGCAAGTTGGATGTTAACACATGCAACGGGGATGAGCCCCTTATAAAAGCTTATTCACACACTGGCTTGGCAAATGCCAATGAATGAGAATTTCTATCAGCCACTGTGGACTCACGGAATGCTGGGCGTTGTAGTACTACAGCTGCCTGCCTGTATTGCAAGTTGGATGTTAACACATGCAACGGGGATGAGCCCCTTATAAAAGCTTATTCACACACTGGCTTGGCAAATGGCAATGAATGAGAATTTCTATCAGCCACTGTGGACTCACGGAATTCTGGGCGTTGTAGTACTACAGCTGCCTGCCTGTATTGCAAGTTGGATGTTAACCCATGCAACGGGGATGAGCCCCTTATAAAAGCTTATTCACACACTGGCTTGGCAAATGGCAATGAATGAGAATTTCTATCAGCCACTGTGGACTCACAGAATGCTGGGCGTTGTAGTACTACAGCTGCCTGCCTGTATTGCAAGTTGGATGTTAACACATGCAACGGGGATGAGCCCCTTATAAAAGCTTATTCACACACTGGCTTGGCAAATGGCAATGAATGAGAATTTCTATCAGCCACTGTGGACTCACGGAATTCTGGGCGTTGTAGTACTACAGCTGCCTGCCTGTATTGCAAGTTGGATGTTAACCCATTCAACGGGGATGAGCCCCTTATAAAAGCTTATTCACACACTGGCTTGGCAAATGGAGAATTTGTATTGCAATTTGGATGTTGAGAGTAGACTCCCGCTGTAGTGGATGAGCCCCTTCGATTGCTGGATTCTTGGCTTTTAGATTCCTAAAGCTTTCCCTTACTGCACAGAGATGCTATCCCTACAGCTCCTGTCTCTAAAATGGCCGCTGAGCTCCGTGCATAGACTATTATTGCAGGCTTGAGCCCGCCCCTATGCTGCCTCCCGATTGGCTGGGATAGCCGTTTGCAAGGCATTATGGGGTAGCCTGATGTCAGGTGATATTTTGAAATCCTCCATTTTAGATCTAACATGTGGCAGGCGCCAAAATGTAGCCGGGTTCGGTCAAAACGTGTTCGGCCGAACCCAGTGAAGTTCGGATTCGCTGCGAACCAAACTTTTCACGATGTTCAGACCGAAACCGGGTTCGGTTGTTCCGGTTCGTTCATCTCTACTCATGACATTAAGGATGATAGTCACAACAAAATTAGTAATTTGTCTCCATTCTCTTCATCACAATATGAAATGCAAAAATCCAATTCCATTTAACCCAAAGATAAAGAAGTTTATTCTTCCAATAATGAATATACAGTCCTCAATCTGTCAGCCTTCATATTGGACTTAAATCATATCAGAGTTCTCAAGAAGGGCTTAAATTATGTACCAACAAATAATTTTGATCTCTATCAAACACCATTGGACATAAAAAAATTTGTACGACTTCTTACAATAAGAAAACATTTTATTAATAAAGAGGAGTACATGATTCATCAAGAACCAACCACGTCCATCGTAAGTCCCCTCCAGGAAAATTAATTTGAAAATTTCAACTTTGAAGAACTGATCACCATAATGAATCTTCAATCATTATTCAAAGAGAATTCAGATTTGAGTGGACTTTTGTATTCTCCCACTAATACCCATGTTTTGTCTAACCCCTCCTTCTATCCCTTATGCTCTAGATCAGCTGTTATGGATGATTTCCAATCGGTGGTGGAAGAAGCCCTTAAAACTCTCTACAACAATAAAAACAAAATTACTCCCAACCTTGCGAGAGGGGAAAATTTAGCATTACGGGAATTAGGGGAATTCAACAATAGCATAATCAGAAGTTCTGACAAAGGCGGTTCTGTGGTGATTTTAGATTCTGGTCTATATGAAAGGGAGGTTATGACATTATTAAGTGGCATACATACCTACTGGAAAATATCTATGGATTCCACCAATATCTTCAAAAAACAATTACATGACCTTCTACAAGAGGGGTTGAATTAAGGAGTCCTAACAGAAAAGGAACTAAAATATCTTGATAAGGATTACCCTATTATTTCCATCTTTCATGCACTCCCTAAAGTACATAAAGATACATTTCCTCCCCCTCTAAGGACCATAGTTTCTAGCATCGGATCACTTAATGGAAGACTAGGTGAATGGCTTGATAACAACTTGCAACCTCTTATGAAGAGACCTCCAAGTTACATTAAAGACAGTACAGAAGTACTAAAAATAATGGATCATTTGAAGTGGGACATTCATTTCAGCTGGGTAACCTGTGACATCACGGCTCTATATTCCTCGATATAGACGATTCCACTATATAGACGACATTCTAAGTATATGGTCTAGCTCCCATACATCCATACATAAATTTAAATACAAGGACTTACCAGGTTCAGTAAGGAGTTAGGCGCCAATGACAAATGTCCGAGCGCCTCATTGTATTTGAGTAATATAGCAGACTTCATTACATAATAGAAGACTTAGAGAAAAAAGGAAGTCATTACGCCACAAGTATAGTAAAAAATTAACAAATTTTATTAGGGGCATACAAACAAAATACAAATATGTAAAATACAAAGAAGGATCCGAATAAAAGAAGGAACGCAGTGTGATGGCTTCAAGAAAAAGTAGAAGTAAGGGTATAAAGCCCTCCACAACAGGAGTTCCCTGGCACAAATTCACTATCAAATATAGATCATAGGTGGTATGGTCTAAATGGTAAAATGCGTAACTATGAGTGAATCATAACAGCAGAATTAATCTTAACAACACGGTTAACATGGGAAGAAAAATCCCTCAAAGACCACATGTATCTAGACTAGCTGGAGTGTAAAAAGTTAGTTACCATAAGTTTTACATATAAGGATAGACCAGAGCCGGAAGTCTCATAGCAAGGCTGTGGTTGCCAGGAAAAAACGTCAGATATACATAGCCAGTGTAGATCAAGAAGGGAAAGATACAAGGGAATTAACAATTAGGCTGAAAAGTCTTTTCAAACAAAGGACTAAGATATGGTGGAATAAAGCTTTCCTCTAAAGATATCTGATTAAGGGATTTATCCCGAGAGGCTTGAGAATTCAAGTTTTTCCCACCCTCTCCAATGAGGAAGAGACTTTTAGAGACAAATGGGAACAGTTGTCTACTACCTGCTCACGGGGCTATATGGATCTTCTGATCCAATCTAATTATACATCATTGAAGTTAATAGAGAAAGAAATAGATGACATAAATGTGATCATGAAAAGAGATCTCTCTATTGAGGCCCTGGAAAAATTAAATAGTGATCTGGAAGTAGATTTTAAAAAATGGGAAGATGAAATCTGCTCTATTAAAACCAAGAAATTCCAGAGAGATAATAACGACTATTTACAAGGTAGGATCTATAAGTGGAGGTATGGCAGAAAACGCCCCGGATTTCGATCCAGATCAGGGTCTATGTCCTCTCAAACCTCCATTGAAGATAACACAGAAACAAGGTGGAATGGGGACAGGACACCTGGACTCAATTCAAATCCCCCTCGGAGAAACAGGGAGAGACAAGCCACGAAACGGAAATCTCCTTCTCCATATTCTGGGGGCAAAAAATCAAGAAACTTGGAGGTAATTAATTTGTCGACACACACCCTCTCTCACACGCAACGTGAGATTTTAAGCAAGGGACTTACATTTTCCCCAAATAATCAATTTGACTTCTTTACAGCGGTAAAAGATCTGTTCCTTTTCTCACGGAAGCTGGTATTGCGGAAACTCCACGGGAGGGGCACTCACCAGCTGGGTCTAGACAGCCCTCTGGAAAGAGAAACTTTACTAGCCCTGGAGGAATTTTTGCAGGAACAAATCCCCTTAGAGCAAGGTGGGTTCCCCAATTTGATTGCACCCCGGTCCAGAAGGTTCCCCCCCTTGTCCCTGTGTCCACAAGTGGAGATTTTCACAAGACTTGTGATGGAAGACTTTAAACAGATCTCCATCAACAATAAGTATGATAACCTCACTGCTGCACAACGGACAGCACTTAAATCTCTACAATCACTAGAAGATGTGGTTTTTAAGGCGGCGGACATGGGGGGTAACATTGTGGTCTGGCCAACCAAACAATACGAGAAAGAGGCCTTCCGTCAACTGCGGACCAAAGAAACATACTGTAAATTGAGTCACAACCCTATAGGCACATTTACTTTGGACTTAATAAAAATTCTGAATAGTGCCTTTGAAAAGGGAATTATCCCTAAAAAAATATTGGACGGTTTAGTTGTGGAATTTCCCAAAATTCCCACCTTTTACCTTCTCCCCAAAATTCATAAAAACATTAGGGATCCCCCAGGCCGCCCGATAGTGTCAGGGATTGGAAGTCTTTGTGAACCAGTGTGCAAGTTCATCGATTTCTATTTGAAACCCTTAGTCGAGTGCCTACCATCATTTGCTAAAGATACCACTGAAGTACTTAAAAGAGTTGATGGAATATATCTAGAGGCAGACTTGCTGCTGGTCACAGCAGACGTGGAGTCCTTGTAAACGTGTATTAGACACCAAGATGACATTGAGGCGGTCCGCTTCTTCCTTGGAATGAGCAACCGGGACAGCCACTTATGTAACCTGATAGTTGATCTGCTGGAGCTTATCCTGATGCATAATCTTTTTGTCTTCAAAGACTCTTTTTACGTCCAAAAACAAGGCACGGCCATGGGGGCGGCGTGCACGCCGTCATATGCCAACCTGTTTCTGGGCCTCTGGGAGAGGCGGGTTGTGCATGGTGACGGTGCCTACGCCGACAACCATGTGCTGTGCTGGTTGCGTTATATCGATGATATATTTATCATCTGGCAGGGCACTGAACCACAACTTGTCGACTTCATGCAAAATCTGAATACCAACACTTGGAACATAAAGTTAACATCCACCCATGACAGACAAACGGTGAACTTTTTGGATATTTCCATCACAGCAGATCAAGATGGGAGATTACAGACCGACGTCTTTAGGAAAGAGACGTCGGTCAACTCCCTCTTACACGCGACATCGGCACACACATACTCCACAGTTAAAGCTGTCCCGGTTGGTCAGTTTCTGAGGATGAGGCGGATCTGCTCCTCGGACCGCAGCTTTGAAAATCAAGCCCAAGATCTAAGGGATCGCTTCAGAGAGAGGGGTTACAGCAATCGCTGTATTAAAAAGGGCTACAATCGGGCTAAGGGAGTGGCACGTAAACATCTACTTAATCCACCACCTCTAGAACTGAAGGAAAAGACGCCTGGCTTGATTAGATTTATCTCGACTCATAATAACCAATGGCAAACTATGAGAGAAATCCTACAAAAACACTGGCCTATCCTTCAATTGGAGACAGCATTTGCTCCAGTCCTACCCTCACATCCTCAAATGACAGCAAGAAGAAGTAGGAACCTTAGGGACATCCTTATACAGAGCCATTATGTCCCTAAACGTATGAACCCTTTCTCGGCCAGAGGTCCGGTCCAAGGCTGTTTCCCCTGTGGCGATTGCATAGCGTGTCCAAATATTTTGAGGACTACAACTTACGACTCTGTAAAGACGGACAGATGCTTTAAAATATTGCAATATATCTCGTGTAGTACCACTCACGTGATATATTACGCCACATGTGACTGCCCCAAGGTCTATGTAGGCTTGACCTCTAGACAGTTACGATTACGGGTAAGGGAACATGTACGGGACATATCGGCAGCCAAAGATGTAGCTGACCTGACGACTCTAAAAACCATCCCAAGACACTTTAAATTAAAACATGGATGTGACCCTAGAACCCTTCGTGTAAGAGGTATTGACCGGGTACATTGCGGTGTCAGAGGGGGGGATGTCAAAAAGATTCTTGCACAAAAAGAGTGCAGGTGGATCATCATTTTGGGTACCATAAGTCCTCATGGCCTCAATGAAAACCTAAGTTTCTCTGCTTTTCTGTAATAGACTATGCTGTCCATTTGGGAATACAACTTGGCTAGCAAATTCCTTTTATACCTTCTTCCCCTTTACTCTTAATTTTATTTTAAATGTTTTTAATCATTACTAATGCCTGTTTTTTCTGCAGTGTCATGTTTAGATCGAGTGATCCCAATTTTGCGGTTCTCCTGACATACTACGGAACTACATCTCCTTTGTACCAACTAACCCGGACAAGAAAAAGTCTAACTATACTTACTATACAGATTATGGCGTCTTCTATGGTCCATTTTCATATTCTTTGTTTATTACTTTTGAGTATTTTTTATTTTTTATTTTTTATTTTTCATTGTTATTCTTTACTTATTTATTATTTATTCTTTATTTTTATATTTTTATTTTGTACTTTGTTAAATACTATTAAAAAACAATTAATTTTCTATGTACCTTTTTGGATCTTGTGTTCAGTTTCTTACTTACTCTATATATCTGAATGATGTATACCCCTCCCCCTCCCCCTCCTTTTTTATCCAATTATTATAATTATTATGTTTATGCACATTTTTTACTTTTGTATCTGATTTTGTATCTCACCTATCGCTAATTTATAGATATATATTTTTCACGCGTCTTCTATTCATGTTATTCATGATCTTCTTATTTCACTTGTTCATTAATGTGTTGTATAATAACTTAGTAATCCTTGTTACTTTCTATGATACTGATATTTTCCAGTATTCTATTTATTACTGTTTATCTGTTGATGTATTCTCACACAAAATGTTTATTATGAATTGTACTTCTCTTAAATTGTCACAATTTAGTGTTGGTTATACATTTCCGTACTTACGTTTTTCTTTGGCGTCTTGCGATCTTTTCTTTCTCTTTTTTTCTTTCTTTTCTCTCTCCTTTTCTCTCTTCCCCTTTTTTTCGTTTTCCCCTTCTTTCGTTCTTCTTCTTTTTTCTTTTTCCATCTCACTCTCTTTCCCCCCCCCCCCTTTTCCTTGCCTTCATTCATCCCCTTTTTTTTTTTCTCTTTTTTTCTTTTCTCTTTTTTCTTCCTTCTGGTAAATAATTCCATATTAATAACGTTTATACCTGTTACAATACTAGCTCTTCCTAAAAAGTATTATACTGTACTGTCTGATATATTCTCACACATTTGTGCATTATATGATGTAATTTTATTAAATTGTTACATTACTTGTTGGTTATATACCCTTGTATTTATGTGGTTTTTCAATGTTCTGTGCTATTCCTTTCTTCTCTCGTTATTTATTGTTTCCCTCCTTCTCCCCCCCTTCCTCTCCTCCCTTTTCTCTTTCTTTCGTTCTCCCCACCTTTTTTTCTTTCTGGGGATTTTTACATCACATTAGAAGAATCTCTACATTTCTAGTTACACTTATATCGTAAATATAGAATACAGCCTTACATCGATCCGAACACTTCTTCTTGCCCTGGGGTCGCGCATGTTTCGAGTGAACCTGGGAGCCTCGCCCTGGTTCTCTGTCATCTCCACGCCCGCGCTGTGTTTGCTTTGTCTCCATGGACACGCGTCCTTGGGGGCACGCAGGCGCACTGCAGGCGTGACGACAGAGGACAGGGATCTCGCGGCTCGAGTCAGGTTCCCGCGCATGCGCTGTTAGACCAGGAACTGGAGGACAGACACCGGAGTCTGACATTTCACAATCAATCTCACCGCATTTAAAGCATGACATGGACAGTACCTAACACACTACCCCCTGAGGAAGCCAGATTGGCGAAACGCGCGTCGGGGCGCAACCTTTTCAGGCTGCAGTGTGGGGCGGTTATAACGGTCACTCTCATGGGTAAGCCTCCCTTCATTCACTTCTAATGTCCGGTGTAGACTCTTCTTGATCTACACTGTCTATGTATATCTGACGTTTTTTCCTGGCAACCACAGCCTTGCTATGAGACTTCCGGCTCTGGTCTATCCTTATATGTAAAACTTATGGTAACTAACTTTTTACACTCCAGCTAGTCTAGATACATGTGGTCTTTGAGGGATTTTTCTCCCCATGTTAACCGTGTTGTTAAGATTAATTCTGCTGTTATGATTCACTCATAGCTATGCATTTTACCATTTAGACCATACCACCTATGACATATATTTGATAGTGAATTTGTGCCAGGAAACTCCTGTTGTGGAGGGCTTTATACCCTTACTTCTACTTTTTCTTGAAGCCATCACACTGCGTTCCTTCTTTTATTCGAATCCTTCTTTGTATTTTACATATTTGTATTTTGTTTGTATGTCCCTAATAAAATGTGTTAATTTTTTACTATACTTGTGGCGTAATGACTTCCTTTTTTCTCTAAGTCTTCTATCCATACATAAAGTTGTGGAATATCTGAATGTCAATGACAATAATCTAGTTTTTACATATAATACAGATCCCATGACAATTTCCTTTTTGGATATCACATTGACAGGAAATCCCCTTCAGTCGTGCATAGACACTGGTTTATACCGTAAACCTACAGCAGGGAATTCCATTTTGCATGCCAACAGTGCATATCCTAAACACGTTATCGATAATTTACCTATTGGTAAATACATACGTGCGAAAAGAACCTGTACCCAACAACATGTTTTTTTGAAAGAATGTAACACCATCAACAGTTGATTAAAAGCATGGGGTTACCCCATATTGAAACTCAATCGAGCAAGGAACATTGCAGATGATAAATCTAGATATCAATATTTGTATTCTGAAAGGAAACATATTGATCCAGATAAGAAATTTACAAAAAATATAACTTTTTCAACTTCTTTCAGTAGGGACTATCATGAAATAGTAGCTATTATAAAAAGCTACTTTCCAATACTGGATAAATGTAGCGTACATGGCAGCGGGTTATCCGGTTTGCTTACCTCCCGATGCCCGCAGCCATGGATCTGTGAGCGCTGGTCCCCATCTCCTTCCTAGGAGACGTCACTTCCGCTCCGGTCCGCTGTGTGCTGTAGGGTGCGTGCACACGCTCGTGCCTGCTCTTCAAGGGCCAGTGCGTGCACATGAAAACAATCATCATCATCATCAACTCACATGATTTCCTGGACTATAAGAAGGCCTCTGCCATTCTGATCTTTGCCTGAGCATTGTTTGTCATATCCTAGTTTGTCTAAGCAAATGGTCTCCTAGTGTTTTCCAGTTCCAGTGTTCCCTGTACCTGTATCCTGGTCAAGTGCCGTGCTGTGCTGTGGTTGTGCTGTGCTCTATCTACGCCTTTCCTGCTGCTCCACGCCTGACGTCTACCCGCTGCCTAGTCCCAGCAGAGCCTGCCTTGCTACTGTCCGAGCTGCCACAGGTACCTTAAACGAACTGTGGACTGTGACCTGCGCCCTGTTGAACAGCTGCCATACCGCCAAGGCGGTACGGCCCAGTGGGTCCACGAACCCAATGTAACAGTACGCTCAGGCCATGGACCATGACGACGTCACAAGAGATGTGGGCGGATATGCAAGACCTCTGGTCTCAACAGGACCAACTCCTCCAGGCCTTGAACATTCTCACACGTTGGCAGGAGGCACCAGCTGCCGTTCCTCCTACTACACCTCCTGGCAGTACTGTTCCTCAGACTACACCTCTTGGCAGCGTTGATCCTCGTTTTTCTTTGCCACTTCCTGACTGCTATGATGGAGACGCAAGTACCTTTCATGGATTTTTGAACCAGTGCCAGATCCACTTCAGCCTGTATGCAAGGGCATTTTCGTCTGATGGCGCAATGGTCGCTTTCATCATCTCTCTTTTTACTGGCAAGGCCCTTGCATGGGTAAACCCTATCTGGGAGAAACAAGGACCAGAGACCCGGGACTTCCAGGGGTTCATCCGGACATTTCGCACGGTATTTGAGGAGCCTGGACGAGTCCCCTCTTCTGCAGCTTCCTTGCTGAACCTACGCCAAGGAGACATCTCTGTGGGCGAGTACGCCATCCACTTCCACACCCTGGCGGGAGAACTATGGTTGAACAATCAGGCCCTGGTGGCTACATTCTGGCATGGACTGTCTCCTAAACTTAAGGAATAACTTGCCGCTCGTGACCTGCCATCTACCCTGGATGACCTCATCCTTCTGGCTGCCCGGATTGATAGAGGGCTCCGAGAACGACTCCAAGAGATTCGTCGGGAGGGAGGTCTTCCTAGTCCGTTCCCTACCTTGCACCAACCCCTGCTGTCCTCAGATGCCGATCCTCCTTAGGAGTCTGTGAGGATGGACCAATGTTAGCTATCTACCCAGGACAGACAATGCAGACGCACTTTGGGACTCTGTCTTTATTGCGGCCTCGGAGGCCATCTTGTGCACCTGTGTCCCCAAAAGCCCCAAAGCCTAGGGTTGGTAGGAGAGACAACCTTGGGCAAAGAAGGACTCCCGTCTAAATTGTCCATACCCATGACCATAGTGTCCGGTGTGAAAACGCATCAGGTCTCTGCGTATCTGGACTCTGGATTCGCTGCTAATTTCATTTGTAGAGACCTGGTGGACCTTCATCAATTACCCACTACCTCTCTGGAGAGACCGTTGATGGTTGCATTAGTAAATGGACTACCTCTGCCAGACTACCTCTGCCAGATAGCTGTGACCAAGCCTCTGAGGCTCCAAGTAGGGCCTTTCCAATTCTTTCCTTCTATATCCTGTCCAAGGCTGTGCTTCTGGGCCTGCCTTGGCTCCGACTACATGCCCCAGCCCTGGACTGGAACTCTGAAGAGGTTCTCCAGTAGGGCCCCCGAGTATCACAGCCGATGCCTGGTGCAGATTTGTTCGGCTCAGACTCCTCTGCCTTGGTCATTGGCAGGATTGCCTGGTCATTATGCTGCATTTTTGGACGTCTTCAGCAAAAGGGAAGCGGAGACACTGCCCCCACACCGGGCGTATGACTGTCCTATCAAGCTGATTTCTGGTGCATCCCTTCCCCGTGGTAGGATATATCTCTCCTTGCCAGAGACTCTGTCCATGTCCACCTATGTTAAAGAGAACTTGGAGAAGGGCTTCATAGGAGCCGGGTTTTTCTTAGTCAAAATGAAGGATGGCTCCCTGCTACATTGTATTGACTACCGGGGTCTCAACCAAATCACCGTGAAAAATAAGTATCTGTTGCCACTGTTCTCTGAATTGTTTGATCGTATGCGTGGTGCCAAGATTTTTTCCAAACTAGACCTGCCTGGGGCATGCAACCTAATCAGGATTCGCCGGGTGACAAATGGAAAACTGCATTAAACACAAGTGACGGACACTATGAATATCTAGTAATGCCCTTTGGCCTGTGTAATGCTCCTGCGGTCTTCCAGTAGTTCGTTAATGACATTTTCCGTGACCTCCTCTATGTTTGTGTTGTGGTCTATCTTGATGACATCTTGATTTTTTCTCCAGATACTATGACGCATCAGAGACATGTCCGTCAAGTTTTGCTGCGCTTAAGGGAGAATCGTCTGTACGCCAAGTTGGAGAAGTGCGTGTTTGAAAAAGATGCTCTACCCTTCCTGGGCTACATTGTCTCGAATAGAGGTCTCAAGATGGATCCTGAAAAGGTAAAGTCTGTCCTGGAATGGCCACATCCTCAAGGCTTGAGGGCCATTCAGCGCTTTCTGGAATTCGATAATTTTTATAGACAGTTTATCCCAAACTTCTCACTGACATCTCCTATCTCTAACCTCACTAAGAAGGGCATGAATGCCAAGGTATGGACTCCTGAGGCAGAGTCCGCATTCAATAGCCTGAAGAGCGCCTTCACGTCAGCCTCTATCCTCCATCATCCAGATGTTTCCCTACAGTACTCGTTGGAGGTGGACGCAGCCTCTGTTGGTGCTGGTGCACTCCTGTTCCAGAGAGGTTCCAAGGGCAAGTCAATGGTATGTGGACACTTCTCTAAGCTCTTCACTTCCGCAGAACGCAACTACTCGATTGGGGATTGGGAGTAACTGGCCATCAAATTGGCCCTGGAGGAGTGGAGACATCTACTAGAGGGCGCAGCTCATCCCATCCTGATTTTTACGGACCACAAAAACCTCACCTATCTTCAGACGGCCCAACGGCCAGGTGGTCACTGTTCTTTACCAGTTTCCAGTTTGAGCTCCATTATCGCCCGGCCGACAAGAATGTGAGGGCCAATGCCTTGTCCAGATCTTTCGAGACAGAAGGCACCATGGAGATTCCACAGAACATTATTGATCTGTCTTGCATTGTCTCTGTTGATCCCCTGCAATATGGGGAAATTCCTCCAGGGAGGACTTTAGTTTGCCTCGCTGACCGAGGGAGAATCCACTGCTGGGGACACTCCTCTAGACTGGCAGGTCACGCGGGTACTCGTAAGACCCGGGATCTAATTGCCCGTCATTTCTGGTGGCCCCCGCTGCTCAAGGACATTATGGACATTGTTTCTTCCAGGTCAGTGTGTGCAGCTAACAAGGTCGCTCACTCCACACCTGCTAGCCTGCTCCAGCCATTGCCGATGCTCCCTGGCAGCATATAGCTATGGACTTTATTACTGACCTGCCTCTCTCTGCTGGATGCAGTGCTGTCTGAGTGGTAGTGGATCGATTTTCGAAGATGGCCCACTTTGTTCCTCTGACCAGTCTTCCTTCTGCTCCTCAACTGGCCAAGCTTTTCATCCCACCCATTTTCCGCCTGCACGGCTTGTTGCAGCATATTGTGTCTGATCGGGGGGTTTAGTTCACCTAGAAGTTTTGGAGAGCCCTCTGCATACTCCTAGGTGTAAAGTTGGACTTTTCCTCGGCCTACCATCCTCAGTCCAATGGTCAGGTCGAGAGGACCAATCAGATCTTGTAGAACTACTTACGCCACTTCATCTCCAAGCAGCATGATGACTGGGTGCAGTTGCTCCCGTGGGCTGAATTCTCCTACAATAATCACACCAGCGAGTGCACACAGAAGACACAGACAATGCTGTGAACTCTGCTCTTACCATTACGTAGCTCTCAGTCTGTTACCTCGCCTCCACTCCTGTCCTCAATAACACCTTCACATGATTGGCAAGTCACCACCCCGCACAAGATCCGCACGCTCATCTCCTGAAATACTCTGTGCTGCCTTAAACTCTGTGGACAGGTCAGGATCCTGTTTCTTTTAAATGCTGCTGGGGAACCCGCTCGATCCTCCATCATCTAGTGCCCCAGTCACTTATTCCCAAGCACTGTAGCGCAGCCTTATATAGTGGATCGAGCGGGTTCCCCAGCAGCAATTAAAAGAAACAGGATCCTGACCTGTCCACAGAGTTTAAGGCAGCACAGAGTATTTCAGGAGATGAGCACGGCCGGGCACGGCCGGCCACGGGCAGCCGGTCGTTTTTCCGAGCCGTGCTCCCATTATAAAGTATAGGAGCACGGCCCGTAAAATAAAAAAATAGAACATGTTCTATCTATTTAACGGCACGGGCACCTTCCCGTGAGAAAACGGGAAGGTACCCGTGGCTAACAGAAGTCTATGGGCCCGCTATTTCGGGTCGTAATTACGACCCGTAATAACGGGTGTTTTTACGGTCGTGTGCATGAGGCCCCGTAATGACAGGTGGCTACATGTGTGCACCCGTCATTACGGCAGCGTTGCTAGGCGACGTCAGTAAATAGTCACTGTCCAGGGTGCTGAAAGAGTTAACTGATCAGCAGTAACTGTTTCAGCACCCTGGACAGTGAATTCCGATCAGAATATAGAGTAACCTGTAAAAAAAAAGACGTTCATACTTACCGAGAACTTTCTGCTTCCTCCAGTCCGGTCTCCCGGCCGTTGCCTTGGTGACGCGTCCCTCTCGACATCCGGCCCGACATTCCTGGATGACGTTACAGCCCATGTGACCGCTGCAGCCAATCACAGGCTGCCGCGGCCTCTGCAGCCAATCACAGGCTGCAGCGTCAGGAAAGAAGGTCGGACTGGTGGAAGAAGAGGGACTCGTCACCAAGACAACGACCGGGTATGTATGAAATGCTTTTTATTTTATTTTTAATCAGCAGCCTCTTTTCTCTATCAGTGATTGATAGAGACAAGTGGCTGCCGATTTGTATAATATTTTTGACCGGGTTCGGTTAAAACGTGTTCGGCCGAACCCGGTGAAGTTCGGATTCGCTGCGAACCGAACTTTTCCCGATGTTCGGACCAAAACCGGGTTCGGTTGTCCCGGTTCGCTCAGCTCTAACGGCTTGCCTTTTATATATTAGTATGAGAGACATGCTGGTAAAAATACAGTAAATCACTTCTCCAATTAAAACCTGTCGGATGTCTTGTACCCAGTTTCAGAATCTAATAAGGCTATGTTCATGTTTAAGGCACACAGCGTATTCACCCCAGCGGCCACAGAAAATTCAGGCGGAAAAACGCGACCAAGTTGTGGTGCAGTTTTTTGGCCGGGATGTCCACTGTAGAAAACTGCACGTAAATAAAAAACAAAAAACATACTTACCATCTGACGTCCTGCAGACCAGCCTCCTGGGATGACGTTTTATCTCATTTTAACACTGTGGCCTGATTCCGGCAGCTTTGACAAAAAATGCAACATCTATTTGTTGCAGGTTTTATCTCCCCATCGAATTCAATGGGGAAAACCCTGCAACACAAAGGCAGCAATTATGCAAAAAAAAAATTGACATGCTGCGGATTTAAAAAATGCACCGCAGGTCAATTTCTGAGCTTTTTTCCGCTCGTCATTTGCACAGCGTGTGGATGAGATTTGTTCAAATCTCATCCACTTTGCTGCTACTGTATTATGCTGCAGATTTTCTGCAATTCACAGTATTTACACAACGTGTAAACTCTGTCTCAGTTGCCAGTTACCACTCTCTTTGGCTTGTGTAACTTCTCCAAACCAATGAAAGTGAATGCATGGCAATTTATTAAGTGTTTAACTGCCAATGAATAAGCAGTTGCTTGTTTATTCATATCTGAATGGTGTTCCAATATATGAGTCTTTAATTTTCTTATTGCGCACCCGACATATATCAAGTTACACCATGTGCATACTCTGGCATAAATAACATGGGTGCCACAGAGGATGCGGCCGAGCAACAGTTTTACCATTTACCTTGGTCACACGGCTCGTCTGCATTGTGTCTGGACACACAAATACATTTGAAAGAAGCAGAGGCGTAGCTAGGTGTTTAGCACATGGGGGTGCAAAACACATCTGAGTGGGCCCCAACCCAGTGGGCCCCCAAGGCATTTTTACAACTGCAGAGGCGAATCCGGCAGGGTCAGGCTTATGTAAACCTTAGTTTGCTGTGCTACTCTGTTTCTGTACCTCCATAGAAATGAATAGGTGTTACGCAAACAGTACCGCATTGTGTGCTATGCTGTATTCGTAACTGCTACGCTGTTTCCATAACGTCTATTCACAGTATAATGCCTCCCCACATAGTATAATGCCCCCATAGTGGCTCCCACATAAAGTAATGTCCCTGTAGTGCCTTCTACACAGTATAATGCTACCATAGTGGAACCCACGCAGTATAATGCCCCTATAGCTGCCCCACACACAGTATAATGCCCCATAGTGCCCCCAACACAAGATAATGCCCCTATAGCTGCCACCACACAGGATAATGACCAATAGCTGCCCCTACACATTATAATGCCCAAAGTGCCCCAACACAGAATAATGCCCCCAAAGCTGCCCCCACATAGTGTAATACCCCCATAGCTTCCCCATACAGAATAATGCCCCCATAGCTGCCCCATACAGTATATTGTCCCATAGCTTCCCTAAAACAGTATAATGTCCCCGTAGCTGCCCCCACACAGTATAATGCCCCCTATAGCTGCCCCCATACAGTATAATAACCCCATGGCTGCCCCATATGGTATAATGCTCCCATAGCTGCCCCATACAGTATAATTCCCCCATAACTACCCTCATACAGTATAATTCTAACATACAGTATAATGTCCCCATAGTTATCCCACATACCCAGTATAATACCCCCATAATGCCTACTAAAAAATAATAAAATAAATACTCACCTATCCCCTTTCTCACAGCAAGTGGAGGAGATTCCTCTGCTCCTCCGGTCTGTGCTATGAGTGGCAAAGCGCAGACAGGCGCTATGACGTCACTGCATCGTGCCTCTCTTCACTGAGCCACTCGCGTCCATCATTACACGGTGAACGCTTGTGCAGGGAGGATGGCTCCTTGCTCCAGCATTGGATTCAACTGTATCTGCGCCCTGAGGACGTATATACAGTTAAAACTGGGACTTGACACCGCCCGCCCTCCTGCTAGCTACGCCACTGGAAAGAAGGCATGGAAACAAAGCTTGTTCTACTATTGTATTACATACTGCTACTGCTCCTCAATGTTTATTATTTCTACTGAGTGTCTAAACAACTTTTCTCTTTTTAACCCAAACTATATGTGGATTATGGATTTACCACCTGCATGGGAATCTTTAAAAACAAAAAATAATCTAATTTCAATAATATCTCATTTGCATTTTTTCTTGCTTGTTGCTTTTTATGCCTAGTAAGAAATAATATAATGAACTGAATTTACTTTTGGTGCAAAAAAATATAAAAAGCCTGACACAATAAGGGTATGTACATACGTGACAGATTTTTCTAGAATTTCTGTTACTGTAGATCTGAATGAGGTTTGTAAAAATCCATTCACATTCTTGCGAAACAAAAGAATAAGCAAAAGTTAAAAAAACAAAAACAAAAACAAATAAATACACATAAAATACCCAACCAAAAAAAAAGGCTTCCCCAACAATCATTGCCGTAACGCTAGCCCTGACTCAATTACCTTAACCCCTTAATGACCGGGCCATTTTTCACGTTAATGACCAAGGATTATTTTTTGTTTTTTCATGGTCGCATTCCAATAGTCGTAACTCTTTTTTTATTCCGTCTATATAGCCGTATAAGGGCTTGTTTTTTGCGGGACGAGTTGTATTTTGTAATTGTACCATTTTTAGATGCTTATAACATATTGATTAACTTTTATTAACTTTATTTTAGGAGAGAATTGAAAATAAGCAGCTATTCCAGCATTGATTTTCACGTTATAAATTTACGCCATTTACTATGCAGCGTAAATAACATGTTAACTTTATTCTATGGGTTGGCACAATTACGGGGATACCAAATATGTAAGGGTTTTATATGTTTTTCCTACGTTTGCACAATAAAAAGCCTTTTAGAAAAAAATTACTTGTTTTTGCATCGCCGCATTCCAAGAGCCGTAACGTTTTTATTTTTCCGTCAATGTGGCTGTATTGGGGCTTGATTTTTGCGGGACAATGTGTCGTTTTTATTAGTACTATTTTGGGGTACATAGGACTTATAGATTAACTTTTATTTTATTTTTTATGGGGGGACTGGGAGAAAAGAGAGAATTTTGACGTTGTTTTTTGCGGTTTCTTTGGACGCCGTTCATCCGGCGTTTTAATTAATATGTTCATTTTATTGGTCAAGTTGTTACGAACGAGGGGATACCATATATGTGTATGTGTGATTTGTTTTGACCGTTTTACTAAATAAAACCACTTTTTGGGCCAAAAAAGTAGTTTTATTTGACTTTGACTGTAATTATTTTTTATTTTTTTTCACAAACTTTATTTAACTGTTTTAAATTTTTTTTTTTAGTCCCACCAGGGGACTTCACTATGCGATGTGCTGATCGCATATATAATGCTTTGGTATACTTAGTATACCAAAGCATTATTGCCTGTCAGTGTAAAACTGACAGGCAACCTGTTAGGTCATGCCTCCGGCATCGCCTAACAGGCAGATGCTGAAGGCAGACCTGGGGGTCTTTGTTAGACCCCCGGCTGTCCTGGAAACCCGACGGCGACCCGCGATTTGTTTGCGGGGGCGCCGATCGGGTGACAGAGGGAGCTCCCCCCTCTGTCAAACACATTAAATGCCGCTGTCACTATTGACAGCGGCATTTAATGGGTTAAACTGCCGGAATCGGCGCGCGCTTCGATTCCGGCAGTTGCAGCAGGAGCCAGGCTGTGTAGAACAGCCGTGCTCCTGCCGCTGATCGCATGGGTACGCTGTCAGTACCCGCGCCATCACAGGACGGATATATCCGTCCTCCTGCGCGAACTAGCAGCTGCTGAGGACGGATATATCCGTCCTTCGGCGTTAAGGAGTTAAAATAGACATGTATTATAAAAGTTTATGGTAGGCAATAATGATCACAAATAAAAGGTCTAGTTTAACACCTTAATGACCAGCCTATTTTGGACCTTAATGACAAAGCTATTTTTTACGTTTTTCAATCGTCGCATTCCAAGAGCTATAACGTTTTTATTTTTGCGTCGACATAGCTGTATAAGGTCTTGTTTTTTGCGGGACAAGTTGTATTTTTTAATAGCACCATTTTTAGGTACATATTATTTATTGATTAACTTTTATTAACTTTTTTGGGGGGGGAATAGAAAAAAATCTGAAATTTCGCCACTCTTTTTTGCGTCCTAAATCTACGCAGTTTACCTTGTGGTATAAATAACACAATAACTTTATTCAGCGGGTTGTTACGATTGCAACGATACCAAATTTGTATAGTTTTTGTATGTTTTACTACTTTTACACAGTATTTGAAGAGCCGTAACGTTTTTATTTTTTCGCCGATGCGGTTGTATGAGGGCTTTTTTTTGCGGGACGACTTGTAGTTTTTATTGGTACCATTTTGGAGTAGATGCGATTTTTTGATCACTTTTTATCACATTTTTATCACAAGTCAGTATTCACAGAAAACAGCAATTTTTCCATAGTTTTTTATTCATTTTTTTACGGCGTTCACCGTGCGGGTTAAATAATGTAATAGATTTATAGTCGGGGTCGTTACGGACGCGGCGATACCAAATATGTGTAACTTTTTAACTTTATTTTGTTTTTTTAATAGTAAAGCAGTTTGTAAGGGGAAAAGCTGGGTTTTTCATTTTTTTTCAAATTTTTTTTTTAATGAACTTTATTAAACTTTTTTTTCACTTTTTTACTAGTCCCACTAGGGGACTATAATATGCGATTCTGCAATCGCTATTATAATACACTGCAATACTTTTGTATTGCAGTGTATTACTGCCTGTCCGTTTAACACGGACAGGCATCTGCTAGGTCATGCCTGCGGCATGATCTAGCAGGCATTCACTCCAGGCAGACCTGGGGGCCTTTATTAGACCCCCGGCTGCCATTAGAGACACAGACACTCGGCGATCGTATCGCCGGGTGTCGGTGGGGGAGAGAGGGAGCTCCCTCCCGCTCTCCAAAACCACTCAGATGCGGTGCTCGCTATTGAGCACCGCATCTGAGGGGTTAAACGTGGTTAAACGTGTGAGATCGATACTAATATCGATCTCACACGGCAGAGCAGGGACGCTCCCAGCCCTCAGCTACCTCTGGCAGCTGAGAGCAGGGAGATTTGACAGCTCCCTGCTCTGTTTACTTATTCCGATGCCGCGACGTAAAAAGTCTATGGCATCAGAATAAGGCCCGTTAGTGACCGACGTAGAAACACGATGGGCTGGTCACTAACGGGTTAAGGGAACACTATATTATTACCAGAAAACAATAGCTAGAAAGTAGAAAAGCATATGTTTTACTATTATTTTCCAACTATAAGCCTAAAAACTATAAAATAGCAAACAGGATGTGTAGAAAAATGATGAAAAAAGAAACTAGAATTGTTTACGGGAAAAAGTCTCATAAATCACGTCGCTAGCCAAATAAATAAAAAATATATAGCCATTTAGCTATTGGTGCTAAAAATGGCGAAATGGTACCTGGTCCTGAAGACTGGCCCCAGAACGGGTTGAGATGTGTACTATATTAACCTCCTGTTCATTATTTACATATATACATATATAATTGCGCCTAAACTGTTTTTGTGAACATTTACAAATGATGCTTTAGAGTCATACATTTTCTGCACACTAAAATGCATTCTCTCTCTCTCTTTTAAAAAATTAAAACAACATCCTTTTGAATACAATGTAGTAATTACCATCAATTTACAAAACACATTTCTGTCTATAAATTAGTACGTTTCCGGAGAGTACAAGTTCCATTTCTACTATGTAATTATGTGTATTCTGAATGATTGCAGCAGGTATTCTAACAGCATATTTTGCTTTCAGAATTATGGTTATGGACATCAATTCCCACATTTGCTATTTGATGTACCAGATTTTATTACAACATCTTACTTTTTATCACTTTCCTCTTTGGATTTCCCAAGTTAGAAATTTTATTGCACTGATTTTTTTGTCACTTGCATTCTGTATCTGTTTAATGCATAACGTTGTATAATGTTAAATAGTAGCATGATGCTCCTTGACTTTCAAAAACCCGAGTAGGGCAAGTATATTTATAAACATATAGTCATATGAAAAAGTAAGGACACCCCATTTTATTTTTACATCTTCAGTCAAACAGTATATAAAGATATACTTGAAATTAAAATTAGGTGCACCAGATCTTAGACCTTCTGGGTTTGGTCTCACATAACTTATTTGTTAATAGATGTGTGATTTTGCTAGTAAAACGACTAGTTATTAGCAAAATTGTTATGGCATTGACGAATAGACCTTTAACGCCTTCCCTCCGCAGTCATTTTTCCCTTTTTCATTTTCCCTTTTTCCTCCTCATATTCCAAAAGTTGTAACTTCTATATTTTTTCATTGCTAAAGCTGTATCAGGGCTTGTTTTCAGACCGGACGAGTTGTCGTTTATTCACGCCACTATTTGTTGTCCCATATAATGTACTGGGAAACTGGAAAACATTTATTTTTTGGGGTGAAATGGGAAATAAACAGCGATTCCTTCATTGTTTTTGGGATTTTGTTTTAGGGCATTCACCATGCAGTAAAAACTACATGTTAACTTTTTTCTGCGGGTCAATATGATTACAACAATACCAAATTTATACCCTTTTTTTAATGTTTTACTACTTTTCGACAAAATAAATTATTGTCAAAAATAAATTCTGTTTTGTGTTGCCATACAGATGTAGCCTGATATCAAACAAAAAAAGCCATTGAAAAAGTCAAGTTAACGTTTCCTGACACTGTATTTATGCATTAAAAGTCAAGATAAAGATGGCTAAATCTTGTATTCATGTATAGGAGCCATAACTTTTTTTATTTTTCAGTTGCTTCAGCTTTGTGAGGGCTTATTTTTTGGGGGGTGAGCTGTAATTTGTATTCCTATCATTTTGAGGTGCATAAGAGTTTTGATCACTTTTTATTCCATTTCTTGTAGGAGATGGTGGGGCCAAAAAAACAGCAATTTTGCCGTTTTTATTTTAAAAAATGTATAGCGTTCATCGTGTGGGTTAAATAATGTTATATTGTAATAGTTCAGACTTTTACGGATGGGGTGATACCAGTTAGTGTATATATATTTTTTTTTTACATTGGAGGAAAGTGGGAAAAGGATTTTTTTTTTAACTTTTAAAGTTTTAATTTTTTTATGTATAAAACGCTTACTTTTTTTAAATAAAAAAATACATCTTAATTTTACTGTATTAAATTTTTTTTTATTAGTCCCCATAGGGGAATTGAACCAGCTCATTGAATAGCTTCCACGATATGCTGCAATACTAATGTATTGCAGTATGACATGATTTTTACAGAGATGGGGGACCGATGGGACATCAGAGGGTTCACGCCCCCCCTTTTAACGAATTAGATGCCTCAGTCACTATTGACCAAGGCATCTAAGGGGTTAAAAGAGCAGGATACCGTTTGCTTCAATGAAGTGTTGGCTGTTTCATACAGCTGACAAACCCATCTTATATATACAGCAAAATTCAATATACAGGTCAGCACTCCAAGTTCAGTGAAAAAATTTATCTTTTTAATCACCACATGCAACTTTTCAGCCCTGCTCAATGGGGCCTTTCTCAAGCAAGGGCCCCATTGAGCAGGGCTGCAACGTTGCATGTGGTGATTAAAAAGATCAATTTTTTCACTGAACTTGGAGTGCTGACCTGTATATTGGATTTTGCTGTGTATTTGGGACACTGGTCGTGTGTCTGAACAGGTACTTGTGCACCCCACACTGGAGGAACGGTGCTGCTTTTACTTTGCTTTATATATATATATATATATATATATATATATATATATATATATATAGCGGATGTCAGGAACGGAATAATTAGTGGACAATTTTGTAGGTAAAGAGATGTTTTGCTAACAAAACTACGCACCCATTGACAAGATTTTTGGCCATTATTTAAGATTTTACCCACAGCAAGAGAGTTATAGATGCCTATCTATAGAAAATTATTTGACAAGATCACCAAACAATTGTATATCAATCATTCTACGGTCTGAAACATCATCTTCAAGTAGAGAAGATTTCAAACAAGTTCAGCCTACCAATAGAATGCAAGAGACTAAAGAATGTCTCTTCACACCCACTATTCAGATCAAAGTACATGGGTTTACCATTAGAAATAGGCTTCAAAAATTAGATATACATAGTGGGTGTGCTAAGAGCAAATAAAACCTTTGCTGTCCTGAAAGAACATCGGGGTGAACCTAAAGTTTGCTTATGAACACCTAGGCAAACAGCAGGACTTCTAAAGCTTTGTCCACCTTCGCAAGCACATTTTTCCAATGCATTTAAAAAAATTAAGCAACTTTTCAAATATTCGATTACAAAATTCAGATTTTTATGTTTCTACAACTTCTATGGAAATCTATACATTTCCATGGAAAAAGTTATCAAATGAGCCCTGTGTAATTATATATTGCAGTCTCATTCTCCATCTGTACCCTAATTTTTCCTAACAAACCAAATGCATGTTAGCATAAAGTTGGGAACAGATTGAAGGAGGTATGACTGTAGAAGACTGCACAGGATTAGTTTGAAAAATTGAACAGTAATCTTAAAAAGGAAGTGGAATTTGAGCTAAAAGAGATTTCTATCCGTAAAAGGAAGAAATTCCAGAGAGATGTTTTTGATTTTGAACAGAATCAGGTTCTTTCCTTTGCAGTAAAAAAGGAGGGATTTAATAAACGCAGACTAGGGACAAGGAGAAATACCTATAACTCAACAGATGGGGAAACAACCAGTGATCTGTCAAGTGATAATGAGATGGGGAAACAATAGATTTGAGGACATACAAAACAAGGTATCTTTTTTAGGGGATCGAAACAGAGGAAAACACGGAGAGGAAAAATTAGTGGAGACCGAATACAAGACAACGCAGGGGCAGATAGAGGATAATTCGAACAACATTATTAATTTGACAGACTTTATTTTGTCATAAGACCACATTTCTCTACTAAATCGAGGCTTAGGCTTCAGACCTGTTACATATGGGAATGCATTTGAGATCTATAAAGATTTACATTTCTTTTTGAGAAAAATTATCCTGAGACTTTGGCATGGGGAAAAAAAATAAAGAGAATGATTCAGAGACTCCCCGTCCAGAGGAGACAATAAAACAGAACATACAAGCTAAACTTGAATCGACTGATATGAGTTCCCTTGCGGATTTGAATGAACTTTGTAGTGAGAATTATGTTCCAGATGAGGGGTATAATATAGAAATAATCTCGAGTAACATTATCCCTGAATTTATGGGATTATGCAAGAAAAGTATCCCAATGCCTAGTGTTTACTCCAATAGATGCACTTATGCCTTTATTGAAGCAATGCATAGGGATATTGGTCTCATCGACTGGTCTTCCTTCCTGAGTGTTGACAACTTAACCAAAAAAGAAAGAAAAGCCATAAATGAATTACGGAAATTAGATAATATCGTATTTAAACCAAGTGAGAAGGGCGGCAACGTTGTCCTCCTCAGGGAGGAATACTATGTCGGTGAGATCAAAAGGCAACTGGCAACTGGATACAGAATTTTATACCCCTCTGACTGCTAATCCCCATGCCGACATAAATATTTTGAATAGAAAACGAATCTTTGCATTTGATGAGGGTTTAATTAGTAAACATGAATTCCAATATTTGGAATTTAGGGAACCATGCATGCCCACTATATATATACTCCCCAGGGTACATAAAAATAAGGTTAGTCCACCAGGTAGACCAATTATTTCTGGCTGTGATGACCACACGGACCATTTGGGGAAATATATAGATGAAAAGTTGAAACCATTTGTCTATATGCTTCCCTCTTTTGTTTTGGACACAGGAGATTTACTGGGTAAAATTGAGAATTTAACAATTGAAGGAGATTTTGGCTCATCAGAATGGATTCCTTATAGAAATGTTCGAATTTGTACTAAGCTATAATTATTTTTACTTTGATGAAAAATACTACCGTCAGACACATGGGATGGCAATGGGGTTCTCATGTGTACCATCCTATGCATGCTTACATTTGGGGTGGTGGGAGGAATTTATTGTGTACCCACATCCTCTCTTCAAAAAGTGTGCAGCCTGTTGGTTCAGATATATGGATGACGTCCTCCTATGTTGAAAGGGATCTGTGGAATCCCTACAGGCCTTAATCGAAGATCTCAATACGATTAGTCTCAATATCTTCCTTACTTTTATCTATTGTGAATCCATAATTATTTTTTGGGATTTGAACATCTATAGGAACAAGATGGATTAATGACTACTACTTTCCGTAAAACTACTGCAGGCAATACCCTCCTAGCAATGAGTAGTCATCACCCCTCCTCTCAAATCAAGGGTATCCCAATAAGTCAATTTCTTAGAATTAGACGAAGCTGTTCGAAATTTGAAGACTTTAAAAGTGAGGCTCAGAATTTATCCACACGTATTAGAACTAGAGGGTACTCTAAAAATTTTATAAAAAAGGGTTATAATAGAACCATGAGAAGTGACAGGAAGGATATATTTGACGGATCCAAAAAGGATGGTAGTGATAATAGTGTACGATTAATCTCTAGATATGGATCTCACTGGAGTCTGTTGAGAAATTTAATGATAAAAATCTGGCCACATTTGACATTCGACAATGGAACTGGGTCAATAGTAGGTAACACCCCCAGTATGGTCACAAAAAGGGCCCAGACGTTAAAAGACCTCCTGGTGAGCTCAGAGTTCAAAAGGAAGACCCCAAGTTACCAATCATGGTTAACGAATCGCCCAAAAGGGATATATATATATATATGTGGTTCTTGTAATTGTTGTAAACATGCCCTGAAATCTGATACTTTTCATGACAGTAAATTTAAGAGAGAATTTAAAGCTCATAATTTTATTAATTGTCGCTCCACTATGGTTGTATACTCAATTGTGTGCCCATGTGGTAAACAATATATCAGTAAAACGAAGAGAGAGCTACAAATGCGCATAAGTGAACATATATCTGACATTCAAATAGTGAAAAAGAAAAAATGATCACCTCTGATGGAAGGCGCTCCTGCACTTGTAGATAAAATTCAACTAGAATCCCAGTCGGGACAAGATGTCAAATTAGGGTAAAACTTTTTTTTTAAAAGACATACATGCTACGTCATAAAATTGGAATAAAAGCTATGCGTTTCTACCATGAACCAGGGTCTTCCTCAATTGGGATTTTAGTTGAATTTTATCTACAAGTGCAGGAGCGCCTTCCATCAGGGGTAATAATTTTTTTCTTTTTCACTATTTGGATCGCTTCCACATCGACTACCACTGTATGTGTGCAGTGGGCTAGCAGACTGCACACATACAGAGTATTGAGGCTCCATTGGTTTATTGATCAAGTTGTGCCGACCTTCCAGCACAACTTTAAAAGGTGAGTGTAAAATCTCATTTTAAGCATATTACTGTTGACCACCTTGCAACAACAGCAATACCCCAGAGGAGCGCTCTGTGTCTTCTTTTAAATTTTTCTCTTTTTCCATATGTAATACACTTTTTGTGCAATAGTGATAATGGTATTTGGCTATACAGGGAATATAGAGAAGATGTTTTCAAGTTCCTCGGACCCATTCTGATAGAGGGGTTTAAGTGCAGTTTTATATCTGTTCCTGGCTGGTGGGGACCCGGTCCTTGCCCATTATGGGGCCTTGGACTTTATCCCTGCCATCCCTGTGCAGACCTCAAGCTGTATATTAGGATTTATTTTATATTTATTTTTATTTTCATATTTATTTTTATATAAATTATTTTTATTTTCATTACTATTATTTTTTATTATAATTTTTGTTTACATTTTTTATTTATTTATTTATTTGCTTTATCTTATGTATTTTGTGCATATTTTTGTTTTCTGGTGAAGGACACCTCTGATTGCTTATAAATTCCACAGGAAATGATATTCTGTGTTGTGTCATCTGTATTTGTTTCTTATGGGGTTGTTTATATAAACACGGCCTTTTCTTTAAAGTCTTGTGAAAATTACGTAAAAGACCGATTGCAAGGTTGCTATTTAAAAATTTGGGATACATTCCCTTTAAGCTAGGCACTATAAAGATGCCATATTTCTTTGTAGTAATGGAATAGCTATGAGGAAATCCCAGTTAGGGATGAAACGCGTCAGCTGAACAGTAAATTAGGTGCTTATGGCAGGGAGTGATGTCAATCCTGCCTAAGCAATCACAGGTGGTGTGGCAACGCCACATGAAAAGAGCATTGCACGATTTTGAATATCTCCTATATTCTTAGAATTTCACTCACCCTTGTTTGGAGGATCGCTTGCTGTTGAAATACCCGGTTCCACAAAGGGGCCACATAGGAACAGGACCACTACATATGTAGCAAAGTTCCGATACGTCCACAGCCTCTCCAACAAGTAGACTTATAATTAGGAATAACATGAGACAATCTTGCAGGAGTCAAATACCACCGTAACTGTATCTTTCCGTTCTTGCATGATTTATGCAGTGTGAACATTTAATCAACCAATATAGAGCAGCTTTTCCTCGTTCAATCGTTTGTAGAATCGTTTTTGTATCATTTTTGTATTGAAAATAGCTTTCAAATAAGCCCCCACTCTACCCCCCCCCGTGCCATTTAAGATTTTGCGTCCCTCGTCCACCCCACCGCCCCTAAGGGGGTGGAGGTGTTTTTTTTTGGCGTTAACTGATAGATTTTTTGACCCCATTAAATCCCACCAAATTTCTACCCTCTACCTTGAGCCGTTCAAAAGTTATAAGGGTGTTCCGGAACTTTTGGTGGGCACAGTATATATATATATATATATATATATATATATATATATAAAAGAAAAAAACAGAGGATTAGAGCAGCACTGTGAACAAATGCCTGACTAGGCTGGTGCAAAGTTTCAAAAATAAAGGAGTGACCTCTCCTTATGTGTTAGATATCCAAAAAAGAGAACGTGAAGCAGCACCCAAATAAAGTGAATTTATTCATCCAACATGGAACCACAACGTTTCACCTCCTCTATGAAGGCATTTCAAGGACTTGAAAATGTCTTCATAGAGGAGGTGAAACGTTGTGGTTCCATGTTGGATGAATAAATTCACTTTATTTGAGTGCTGCTTCACATTCTCTTTTTTGGATATATTTACATATCCAAGCGATTATGAGATTGTTTTCTCGTGCCACATTGGACTTTATGTTACTGGCAAAATTTGCTCGATACATTCAGTATTTAATTGTGAAAAACACCAACATTTTTAAAAAATTTGCGTTTTTCTAAATTTTAATGTATGTACTTGTAAGACAGAAAATACCACACAAAATTGTGGCTAATTACTATCCCCCATATGTCTACTTTAGAGTGGCATCATTTTTCTGAACATTCTTTTATTTTTCTAGAAAATTTCAAAAGGCTATTTTTACAGGGGCCAGTTCAGTTGTGAAGTGGCTTTGAGGGCGTTACATATAAGAAACCCCCAATAAGTCACCCTATTTAAAAAAAAAATCATCCCTCAAAGTATTAAAAAGAGCATTTAGAAAGTTTCTTAACCCTTTAGACATGTCACAGGAATTAAAGAAAAGTGGAGGTGAAATTTACAAATTTTATGTTATTTGTTGCAGAAATTCATTTTTAATCCATTTTTTTTTTGTAACACAGAAAGTTTTACCAGAGTAATGCAACTCAAAATTTATTGCCCAGGTTCTGCAGTTTTTGAAAATATCCCACATGTGGCCCTAGCGTGCTAATGGACTGAATTATCGGCCCCAGAAGCAAAGGAGCACCTAGTGGATTTTGTGGCCTTCTTTTTATTCGAATATATTTCACGCACAATGCCAGGTTTGAAGGGCTCTTGCGGAACCAAAAAGGTAGAAATCTCCCAAAAGTGACCCCATTTGGGAAACTACACCCATCAAGGAAATTATCTGGGGGTATAGTGAGCATTTTGACTAAACAGGTTTTCTGCAGAAATTATTGGAATTAGGCCGTGAAAATTAAAATGTACATTCTTTCAAAGACAATGTAGGTTTAGCTAATTTTTTCTCATTTCCACAAGAACTAAAGGGGAAAAAGCACCAGAACATTTGTAAAGCAATTTCTCACGCGTAAAACAATACCCCATATGTGGTCATAAACAGCTGTTTGGACACACGGCAGGGCTTAGAAGGGAAAAGCGCCGTTTGGCTTTTGGAGCTCAAATTTAACAGGAATGGTTTGCAGGGGCCATGTCGCATTTACAAGGCCCCTGAGGGGATAAAATAGTGGAAACCCCCCACAAGAGACCCCATTTTGAAAACTACAGCCATTGCGGAAAAAATCTAGAGGTATAGTGAGCATTGACCACACAGGTTTTTTTGCAGAAATTATTGGAAGCAGGCCGTGAAAATTAAAATCTAAATTTTTTCAAAGAAAATTTAAGTTTAGCTAATTTTTTCTCGCCTCCACAAGAACTAAAGTAGAAAAAGCCCCCCAAAATTTGTAAAGCAATTTCTCCCAAGTAAAACAATGCCCCACATGTGGACATTAATGTCTGTTTGGACACACGGCAGGGCTTAGAATGGAACGAGCGCTATTTGTCTTTTGGAGCTCAAATTTAGCAGGAATGGTTTGCAGAGGCCATGTCACATTTACAAAGCCCCTGAGGAACCAAAAAAGTGAAAACGCCCAACAAATAACTCCAATTAGGAAACTAAACATCTTGAGGAATTCATCTAGTGGTGTAG